>NW_027649824.1:612500-800000 GCF_965287045.1 Carcharhinus amblyrhynchos | reverse complement strand
ACAGACAAAATGAGCGAGAGTGACAGAGAGAGAGTGAGAGAGAGAGAGAGACAGAGGCAGAGAGAGTGAGAGAGGGAGAGAGAGTAAGAGAGAGGGAGTCTGAGAGTGAGAGAGACAGAGAGTGAGTGAGAGAGAGAGGGAGAGAGAAAGGGTGAGAGAGTAAGAGAGAGGGAGACAGAGAGTGAGAGAGACAGACAGAGAGAGAAAGGCAGAGGGAGAGAGAGAGTGAGACAGAGTGAGAGAGAGAGAGAGTGACAGAGAGTGACAGAGAGAGAGATAGAGAGAGAGACAGACAGAGAGAGACAGAGTCAGAGAGAGAGTGAGACAGAATGGGAGAGAGGGAGAGAGACAGTGAGAGAGACAGAGAGATCGAGAGAGGCAGAGGAGAGACAGAGAGAGAGACTGAGAGAGAGAAACAGAGGGAGAGAGAGGGAGAGACAGAGACAGAGAGAGACACAGACAGACAGACAGAGCGAGAGAAAGACAGAGAGAACGAGAGAGGAGACAGAGAGATAGAGACAGAGAGAGAGAGACAGAGGGAGAGAGAGAGAGACAGAGAGAGAGAGAGAGAGAGACAGAGAGAGAGACAGAGACGAGGGAGAGAGAGACAGTGACAGAGAGACGGAGAGAGAGCGAGAGACACAGAGAGTGAGAGAGAGAGACAGAGATAGAGAGAGACAGTGAGAGAGACAGAGACAGAGAGAGAGAGAGAGACAGAGAGACAGACAGAGTGAAAGTGAGAGAGAGAGACAGACAGAGAGAGAGATAGCGAGTTAGAGAGAGAGAGAGAGACAGAGACAGTGAGGGAGAGAGAAAATGACAGAGAGAGAGTGAAAGAGAGACAGTCAGAGAAAGACAGAGAGAGTGACAGAGAGTGAGAGAGACAGAGACAGAGACAGAGTGAGACAGAATGGGAGAGAGACAGAGAGAGACAGAGAGAGAGAGAGACAGAGAGAGAGACAGAGAGAGACAGCGAGAGTGACAGAGAGAGAGATAGAGAGAGACAGTGAGAGAGAGAGAGAGACAGAAAAAGAGAGAGAGAGAGAGGCAGAGGGGAGACAGAGAGAGAGAGACCGAGAGAGAGAAACAGAGGGAGACAGAGGGAGAGACAGAGTGTGTGAGAGAGAGAGAGAGAGAGACTGAGAGAGGAAGAGACTGAGTGAGAGAGAGAGACAGAGTGAGAGACAGAGAGAGAGAGAAAATGAGTGAGAGACAGAGCAAGAGACAGAGGGGGTGTGAAAGAGAGAGACAGACCGAGAGACAGAGAGAGAGACAGAGGGAGAGAGAGCCAGAGACAAGGAGAGAGAGAGAGTGACAGAGAGACAGAGACAGAGAGAGAGAGACAGAGTGAAAGAGAGAGAGAGTGAGAGAGACACAGAAAAAGAGAGACAGACAGGGACAGTGAGAGAGAGAGAGAGAGAGTGAGAGGGAGTCGCACTGACAGACAAAGAGAGAGACTGAGAGAGAGAGACTGAGAGAGAGAGACAGAGAGACTGAGAGAGAGGGAGAGAGACAGAGAGAGAGAGAGACAGAGAGAGAGTGAGACAGAGACAAGGAGAGAGAGGGAGACAGAGTGAGAGGGAGAGAGAGAGAGGGAGAGAGATAGAGAGAGAGAGCGAGAAAGTGAGTGAGGGGGAGAGAGACAGAGAGAGAGAGAGACCGAGTGAGAGAGCGACAGAGACAAGGAGTGAGAGAGAGTGACAGCGAGACAGAGTCAGAAAGAGCGAGAGACACAGAGAGTGAGAGAGTGAGAGTGACACACAGAGAGAGACACAGAGAGAGAGAGGGACGGGGAGAGAGACAGAGAAAGGCAGAGACAAAGAGAGACAGAGGGAGAGAGAGACAGAGACAAGGACAGAGTGTGACAGAGAGAGACAGATAGAGAGAGAGAGACTGAGAGAGAGTGAGAGACAGAGAGAATGAGAGAGAGAGACAGAGTGAGAGAGACAGAGGGAGAGAGAGACAGAGACAAGAAAAAAGAGAGAGAGTGACAGAGAGTCAAAGTCAGACAGAGCGAGAGACACAGTGAGTGAGAGAGAGAGACAGAGAGAGACAGATAGAGAGAGAGAGTGAGAGACAGACAGACAGACAGGCAGACAGAGAGAGAGAGAGAGAGACAGAGATAATGAGAGAGAGAGAGACAGTGTGAGAGAGAGAGAGTCAGAGAGTGAGAGAGAGAGAGACAGAGTGAGAGAGACAGAGAGAGGTAGAGAGAGAGAGTGAGGGAGAGAGACAGAGCGAGTGAGAGAGAGAGAGAGTGGGAGAGAGAGAGAGACAGAGATAGTGACAGAGAGAGAGAGACAGAGATAGTGAGAGAGAGAGAAAGAGGGAGAGAGGGAGAGAGTGATAGAGAGAGAGAGACAGAGAGTGAGAGACACAGAGAGAGGTAGAGAGAGAGAGTGAGGGAGAGAGACAGAGAGAGAGAGACAGAGGGAGTGAGAGAGAGAGAGAGTGGGACAGAGAGAGAGACAGAGAGAGCGAGAGAGAGAGTGAGAGAGAGAAAGAGACAGAGACAAGGAGTGAGAGAGAGTGACAGAGAGACAGAGTCAGACAGCGAGAAACACAGAGAGTGTGAGAGAGAGAGAGTAAGAGAGAGAGACAGAGAGAGACAGAGAGAGACTGAGAGAAACAGAGAGAGACTGAGAGAGACAGAGGGAGAGAGAGACAGAGACAAGGAGTGAGAGAGAATGATAGAGAGAGAGATAGAGAGAGAAGGAGACAGAGAGAGAGGGAGACAGAAAGACAGAGACAGAGAGAGTGACTGAGAGAGAGTGAGACACAGAGAGAGTGAGAGAGATAGAGACAGAGTCGGAGAGAGAGAGAGAGAGAGAGACAGACAGAGGGAGGCAGGGAGAGAGACAGAGAGAGACAGGGAGAGAGAGGGAGAGAGCGAGAGAGAGAGACGAAGAGAGACAGAGGGAGACACAGAGGGAGAGAGAGACAGAGACAAGGAGTGGGAGAGGGTGACAGAGAGATAGAGACACAGAGCGAGAGACACAGAGAGTGAGAGAGAGAGATAGACAGACAGAGAGAGAGAGAGAGACAGGGAGAGAGAAAGAGAGAGACAGATAGAGACGGAGATAGAGAGAGAGAGGGAGAGAGCGAGAGAGAGAGAAAGAGAGACAGAGAGAGACACAGAGGGAGAGAGAGACAGAGGCAAGGAGAGATTGACAGAGAGACAGACAGAGAGAGGGAGAGACAGAGTGAGACAGAGACAGAGAGACAGAGAGAGTGATAGACAGTGAGACAGAGGCAGAAGAGACAGACGGAGAGTGAAGGAGAGAAACACAGAGGGAGAGAGAGAGAGACAGAGACAAGGAGTGAGAGAGAGTGACAGAGAGACAGAGACAGACAGAGCGAGTGACACAGAGATTGAGAGAGAGAGAGAGAGAGAGAGAGGCAGAGAGAGTCAGAGGGAGAGAGAGGCAGATACAAGGAGAGAGAGAGTGAGAGAGAGAGTGAGAGAGACTGAGAGAGAGACAGAGAGAGGCAGAGACAGTGAGAGAAAGAGTGAGAGAGATTGTGAGAGAGAGACAGACTGACAAAGAGTGAGACAGAGAGACTGAGAGAGAGAGAGACAGAGAGATTGAGAGAGAGAGAGACAGAGAGTGAGACAGAGAGCGAGAGAGACAGAGAGAGAGTGAGATAGAGTAGGCGAGAGAGAGAGAGAGGGACAGAGAGAGAGAGACAGTGTGTGTGCGAGAGAGGGAGAGAGACAGAGAAAGAGAGACAGAGTGAGACAGAGAGAGTGAGAGAGAAGGAGACAGAGAGCGAGAGAGACAGAGAGAGAGTGAGATAGAGTGGGCGAGAGAGAGAGAGAGGGACAGAGAGAGAGAGACAGTGTGTGTGCGAGAGAGGGAGAGAGACAGAGAGAGAGAGACAGAGAGACAGAGTGAGAGAGACAGACTGAGAGAGACAGAGAGAGAGGGAGAGAGAGAGAGAGACCGAGAGAGTGAGAGAGACAGAGAGAGACAGACTGAGACAAGGAGTGAGAGAGTGTGACTGAGAGACAGGCTCAGACAGACCGAGAGACACAGAGAGTGAGAGAGAAAGAGACAGAGACAGAGAGACAGGGAGACAGAGAGAGAGACAGAGTCAGAGAGAGACAGAGAGAGAGAGAGACAGAGACAAGGAGAGAGATAGAGTGACAGAGAGAGAGAGACAGAGAGAGAGACAGAGTGAGCAATTGTGAGACAGGGAGAGAGCGAGAGACAGAGTGAGAGAGAGAGAGGGTCAGAGAGAGACAGACAGACAGAGAGAGAGTGCAGCATGCGACAGTGCAGAGGGACCTCGGGGTCCTTGTGCATGAGTTGCAAAAACCCAGCTTGCAGGTGCAGCAGGTGGTCAGGAAGGCGAATGGGATGCTGGCCTTCATAGCGAGGGGGATTGAATATAAAAGTAGGGAGGTCTTGCTGCAGCTGTATAGGGCACTGGTGAGGCCGCAGCTGGAGTACTGTGTGCAGTTTTGGTCGCTGCACTTACACAAGGATATTTTGGCCTTGGAGGGAGTGCAGAGGAGGTTTACTCGGCTGATACCGGAGATGAGGGAGTTTGACTATGAAGAGAGACTGAATAGACTGGGTCTGTACTCATTGGAGTTTAGAAGAATGAGGGGAGATCTCATTGAGACGTATAAGATGATGAATGGGATGGATAGGATAGAGGTGGAGAGACTCTTTCCGCTCAGAAAGGACAGTAGGACTAGGGGGCACAGCCTCAAGATAAAGGGGGGGTGGTTTAGAACGGAGTTGAGGAGGAACTTCTTCACTCAAAGGGTGGTGAATCTCTGGAATTCTCTGCCCGTTGAAGTGGTGGAGGCTACCTCGCTAAATATTTTTAAGACGCGGGTTGATGGGTTTTTGATAGGAGAGGGGATTAAGGGTTATGGGGAGAGGGCGGGAATGTGGAACTGAGCCACGACAGATCAGCCATGATCTTATTGAATGGCGGGGCAGGCTCGAGGGGCTAGATGGCCTACTCCTGCTCCTATTTCTTATGTTCTTATGTTCTCTGTGTCTCTGAGTCTCAGGGTTTCTGTGTCTCTGAATCTCTGTGTCTCTGTGCCTGTCTCTGAGTCTCTGAGTCTGTGTCTCTGAGTGTCTGAGTCTCGGTGTCTCTGAGTCTCGGTGTCTCCGTGTCTCTGCGTCTCGTGTCTTGGTGTGTCTGAGTCTGTGTGCCTGTGAGTCTGAGTCTCAGTGTCTCTGTTTCTCTCGGTCTATGAGGCTCTGTGTCCCTGTGTCCATGTGTCTCTTCATCTCTGAGCCTCTGAGTCTCTGTGTCTCGGTGTCTCTGTGTCTCTGAGTCTCGATGTCCCGGTGTCTCTGAGACTCTGTGTCTCTGAGCCTCTGACTCTCCATGCCTCGGTGTCTCGGTGTCTCGGTGTCTCTGACTCTCTGTTCTCTGTGTCTCTGAGTCTCGGTGTCTCTGCGTCTCTGTGTCTCCGAGACTCTGAACCTCGTTGTCTCTGAGTCTCTGTGTCTTTGTGTCTCTGAGTCTCTGTCTCTGTGTCTCTGAGAATCTTTGTCTCTGACTCTCTGTGTCTCTTTGTCTCTGAGTCTCAGAGTCTCTGAGTCTCGGTGTCTCCGAGTCTCAGTGTCTCTGTGTCCATGTGTCATTGGGTCTCTGTGTACCTGAGTCTCTGAGTCTCAGAGTCTTTGAATCTCTGAGTCTCAGAGTCTCTGTGTCTCTGTGTCATTGGGTCTCAGAGTCTCTGTGTCTCTGAGTCTCGGTGTCTCTGTGTATCTGTGTCTCTGAGTCTCGGTGTCTCTGTGTCTCTGAGTCTCAGGTCTCGGTGTCTCAGTTTCCCTCGGTCTCTGAGTCTCTGTGTCTCTGATTCCTGCAGTCTGTGTACTCCTGTGCCTCCTGGTCTCAGAAACTTTGTGTCTCCGAGTCCCTGTGTCTCTGTGTCCCTGTGTCCCTGTTTCTCTGTGTCCATGTGTCCATGATTCTTTGAATCTGTGTGTCCCTGTGTCTCTGAGTCGCTGTGTCGCTGCGTCTCTCTGTCTTTGAGTCTCTGAGTCTCTGTGTCTCTGGGTCTCTGTGTCTGGGTCTTGTTGGTGTTTTTCAATTTTGAGGTTGTTGTTGGATTGTTGTTTTTTTTTGCAGTTGTGGTTGTTGTTGAAATTGTTGATGGTTTTCAAATCTGAGATTGTTGCTGAACTTGTTTTGTATTTAATTTTTTGGTTGGTGGAAATATTGGTGTTTATTTCTTTCTCAGGTTGTTGTTGGATTTGCTGATGGTTTTCAATGTTGAGGTTGTTGTTGGAGTGTTGCTGTTCTTTGCTGTTGAGGTTCTTGTTGAACTTGTTGGGTTTTTTCAATTTTTAGGCTGTTAGATTTTTTTTCATTCTCAGGTTGTTGTTGGATTTGTTGGTGTTTTTAATTTTGAGGTTGTTGTTTTCAATATTGAGGTTGGTGTTGGATTTTTTGGGTTTTTCCCAATACTGAGGTTGTTTTTGGATTTGTTGGTGTTTTTTGCAGTTGTGGTTGTTGTTGAAATTGTTGGAGTTTTTCAATTTTGAGGTTGTTGTTGAACTTGTTTTGTTTTTAATTTTTTGGTTGGAAATATTAGTGTTGATTTCTTTCTCAGGTTGTTGTTGGATTTGTTGGTGGTTCAGTTTGGGTTGTTGTTGGATGTGTTGGTGTTTTCCAATGTTGAGATGGCTGTTTGAGATGGTTGTCCAAACCACATTGCCTCGTACTGTCCCAAGATGTGTAGGTTAGGTTGATTGGCCATGACATGTTGCCCTGTAGTGTGTCAAGGTTGTACGAAATTGTTGGTGTTTTTCAATGTTTAGTTTGTTGTTGGAATTTTTTTCATTCTCAGGTTGTTGTTGGATTTGTTGGTGTTTTTTGCTGATGTAGTTGTTGAAATTGTAGATATTTCTCAATTTTGAGTTATTATTTGATTCGTTGGTGTTTTTTCAATTTTGAGGTTGTTGTTGGATTTGTTGATGTTTTCAATGTTGAGGTTTTTGTTAGATTGGATTTGTTGGTGTTTGTCAATGTTGAGATTGTTGTTGCATTTGTTGGTGTTTTTCAATTTTTAAATTGTTGTTCGATTTGTTGGTGTTTTCCAATGTTGAGATTGTTGTTGGATTTGTTGGTGCTTTTCAATGTTGAGGTTGTTGTTGGATTTGTTGGTGTTTTTCAATGTTCAGGTTGTTGTTGGATTTGTTGGTGTTTTTCAATGTTGAGGTTGTTGTTGGATTTGTTGGTGTTTTTCAATGTTGAGGTTGTTGTTGGATTTGTTGGTGCTTTTCAATGTTGAGGTTACAAAGAACAAAGAACAGCACAGCCCAGGAAACAGGCCCTTCGGCCCAACGAGCCCCCGCCTCCATTTTAACATTATGACTGCCCTCCTCTACCCATGACCTTTGTCTACACCTATTGGGGAAGATTGAGGGAAGACTAATTTAGCATGGCCAATCCACCTAATCTACACACCTTGGAATAGGAAGGAGCAATTTAGCATGGCCAATTAACTGAACCCACACATCTTGGGACACTAAGGAACAATTTAGCATGGCCAACCTACTAAATCTATACATTTTTGGGCGCTAAGGGGCCATTTATCATGGCCAATCCACCGCTCGTACACATCTTGGGACACTGAGGGGAATTTAGGCTGGCCAATCCACCTAATCTACAATAGTCTTCAGCCAGAGTGCTGAGCCGATGACCCTCCTGGCCTCCTCCAGTGGGCCCCAGCAACCCAGATATCAGTCCTCAGTCACTTTGATTCACTCCATGTCATCTCAAGAAATGGCAGGAACAACAGCAAGATGGACTATTCTTTCAATGGGAAAAAATCCCAGCTGTGCAGAGGGATCTGGGCGTCCTTGTGCAGGAATCTCAAGGAGTTGGTTTGCAGCAGGGGATGAAGAAGGCAACTGGAATTTTGTCCTTCGTTGCTGGAGGGATGGAGTTTAAAAGCAGCGAGGTTATGTATAAGGTGCTGGGGAGGCCACATCTGGAGTTACTGTGGACAGTTTTGGTCTCCTGACTTGAGAAAAGGATATCCTGGGGGTGCAGAGGAGACTCACTGGGTCTCCCTAAACTGACAGAATTGTTCAAACAAGAGTTGGCCGTGACACAGATAACAGCCAAAGAGGTAAGAAATATTGGTGTAAAACAAGGACTGGGACAGGCCTCAGATGAGGAAGGACAGAATTGGAGAAGATAGAGGGTGCTGGGGGTGCTGGGGGTGGGGGTAAAAAGAGACAAGACAGCGTTAGGGGAAGGAAAGGAAAAATAATAGCTCCAGAGGCAACACAACAGACCTTATTACAGATGGAGTCGGCGACACTGCAGAGGACACATTTGGTCAGTTTCAGGGAGAATTGTTGGTGGTGGAAGAGATGATGGAGACAGGGGGGGACATTCAGTCTACACAAGTGGACCCAGGGCAACATTCGGTGACCAAGGTGTGAAAGCAGCTGAGGGGGGTCCACGGGAATGCTCGCAAATGGATTTCACAGGATCGTTCCCTGGAATAAAAGGGAAAAACTTCCTGTTTAGCGATTACTGATCGATGCATTTCCATCTCAAACCGTGGCTACGATATTGGCCAGTGGGATAATATCCAGGCGGGGAATCCCTCTTCAGTTAGACTCAGAACTGGCTGCACAGGGGGGAGAGTTTGAGGAAAGTCTTTAGGGATCAGACAGAGATTTCACCACCCACAGAGTTCAGGATTGGGGGAACGGATGAACAGAAGAACAGCTGAGCCAACACCGTGATGGGTGGAGGAAGCGATCGGGTCCAGTTTTTCCTGCAGGACAACAGAGAGCCACTCTTTCCAGGGGAATATGGGGTTAACACCTTTCCAAACAGTGAGTGGTCGGGCAAACGGGAGGAGGAGAGTGAGTGGGAGACAGAGAGGCAGAGTTTGAGGGACTGAGTGAACATTCTCCCAAACAACATCAACAGTGATGGGATAAGCTTGGCAGAAAGGGAATCCTCCCAAACTGCCGACACCAGGAGACTGGGCTACGGGGAAACTAATAAGGAACGATTCTGTGTCAGGTGGGAAAAGGAGCTTTTGCTGTATTAACCACCAGACAGACACGGTCCTCAGTTGATGGGGAGTCTGGCCTGCGATAGAGAGACGGGCTGGGCTAAAACTTGATCCAAACCAACAGCCTGGTATGGGTGAGATTCCCCAGTAAGAGACTGACAGCGACATCACTGACAATGTGGGATCATTCCCATTTGTAAATAGATATCAGGTTCGATAAAATGACAGTCGGAGAGAATTTATAGATAAGCAACGTGAATAACTGAGAATATTGATAAAATTTACCTCTGAGACTGTGAGCCAAAATACAGCGGGTTTTTTATTTCAAAGCTCTGGGTTTTAACCCAGACATGTGGGAGAAACGGGTTCCAAACAAGGACTGCCAGACTGCTCCTGGAACACAAATAGAAGCCAGTATTTATACATCGGGAGTTTTAGTTACAAACAGGACAGAAACTCGCAATTCCGGTCACCTATACTCACACCTGTCCATCTATACTCACACCTGTCCATCTATACTCACACCTGACCATCTATATTCACACCTGACCATCTATACTCACACCTCACCATCTATACTCACACCTGACCATCTATATTCACACCTGACCATCTATACTCACACCTCACCATCTATACTCACACCTGACCATCTATACTCACATCTGACCATCTATACTCACCCCTGACCATCTATATTCACACCTGACCATCTATATTCACACCTGACCATCTATATTCACACCTGACCATCTATACTCACACCTCACCATCTATACTCACACCTGACCATCTATACTCACCCCTGACCATCTATATTCACACCTGACCATCTATATTCACACCTGACCATCTATACTCACACCTGACCATCTATACTCACCCCTGACCATCTATATTCACACCTCACCATCTATATTCACACCTGACCATCTATACTCACACCTGACTATCTATATTCACACCTGACCATCTATATTCACACCTGACCATCTATACTCACACCTGACCATCTATACTCACCCCTGACCATCTATATTCACACCTGACCATCTATATTCACACCTGACAATCTATACTCACATCTGACCATCTATATTCACCCCTGACCATCTATATTCACACCTGACCATCTATACTCACACCTGACCATCTATACTCACATCTGACCATCTATACTCACCCCTGACCATCTATATTCACACCTGACCATCTATATTCACACCTGACCATCTATACTCACATCTGACCATCTATATTCACACCTGACCATCTATACTCACACCTGACCATCTATATTCACACCTGACCATCTATACTCACCCCTGGCCATCTATACTCACACCTCACCATCTATATTCACACCTGTCCATCTATACTCACACCTGAACATCTATACTCACACCTGACCATCTATATTCACATCTGACCATCTATACTCACACTGGACCATCTCGACTCACACCGGACCATCTATATTCACCCCTGACAATCTATATTCACCCCTGACCATCTATATTCACACCTGACCATCTATATTTACACCTGACCATCTATATTCACTCCTGACCATCTTTCTTCACCCCTGACAATCTATACTCACACCTGACCATCTATCCTCACCCCTGACCATCTTTCTTCACACCTGACCATCCATATTCACACCTGAACATCTATATTCACTCCTGACCATCTATACTCACACCTGACCATCTATAGTCTCACCTGACCATCTATACTCACACCTGACCATCTATATTCACACCTGAACATCGCTATTCACACCTGACCATCTATACTCACACCTGACCATCTATACTCGCACCCGACCATCTATACTCACACCTGACCATCTATACTCACACCTGACCATCTATACTCACACCTGACCATCTATCCTAACACCTGACCATCCATATTCACACCTGATAGGGTGGACAGTGATAGCCTTTTTCCTTAGATGGAGAAAGCTAGCACGAGGGGGCATAGCTTTAAATTAAGGGGTGGTAGCTACAGGACGGATGTCAGGGGTAGGTTCTTTACCCAGCGGGTGGTGAGGGATTGGAATGCCCTGCCTGCTGCAGTTGTAAATGCATCTAGTTTGGGGGCGTTTAAGAGATCTCTGGATAGGTTTATGGACGAAAAGGGATTGGTATAGGCTAGTGGGTCATTGTTTTTGTAACTGGTCGGCGCAACATCGTGGGCCGAAGGGCCTGTTCTGCGCTGTAATGTTCTATGTTCTATGTTCTATGTTCTATGCTGAGTTGTCTTTTAGTGTAGGGTGCTGTTTAAAATCTCCGTTTAGTGTAGGGCACTGTTTAAAATCTCTGTTTAGTGTAGGGCACTGTTTAAAATCTCTGTTTAGTGTCGGGCACTGTTTAAAATCTCTGTTTAGTGTAGGGCACTGTTTAAAATCTCTGTTTAGTGTAGGGCACTGTTTAAAATCTCTGTTTAGTGTAGGGCACTGTTTAAAATCTCTGTTTAGTGCAGGGCACTGTTTAAAATCTCTGTTTAGTGTAGGGCACTGTTTAAAATCTCTGTTTAGTGTAGGGCACTGTTTAAAATCTCTGTTTAGTGTAGGGCACTGTTTAAAATCTCTCTTTAGTGTAGGGTACTGTTTAAAATCTCTGTTTAGTGCAGGGCACTGGTTAAAATCTCTGTTTAGTGTAGGGCACTGTTTAAAATCTCTGTTTAGTGTAGGGCACTGTTTAAAATCTCCGTTTAGTGTAGGGCACTGTTTAAAATCTCTGTTTAGTGTAGGGCACTGTTTAAAATCTCTGTTTAGTGTCGGGCACTGTTTAAAATCTCTGTTTAGTGTCGGGCACTGTTTAAAATCTCTGTTTAGTGTAGGGCACTGTTTAAAATCTCTGTTTCGTGTTTGGTACAGCTTAAAATCTCTGTTTAGTGTAGGGCACTGTTTAAAATCTCTGTTTAGTGTAGGGCACTGTTTAAAATCTCTGTTTAGTGTAGGACACTGTTAAAATCTCTGTTTAGTGTAGGGTACTGTTTAAAATCTCTGTTTAGTGTAGGGCACTGTTTAAAATCTCTGTTTAGTGTAGGGCACTGTTTAAAATCTCTGTTTAGTGTAGGGCACTGTTTAAAATCTCCGTTTATTGTAGGGTACTGTTTAAAATCTCTGTTTCGTGTTTGGTACAGTTTAAAATCTCTGTTTAGTGTACGACACTGTTTAAAATCTCTGTTTAGTGTAGGGCACTGTTTAAAATCTCTGTTTAGTGTAGGGCACTGTTTAAAATCTCTGTTTAGTGTAGGGCACTGTTTAAAATCTCTGTTTAGTGTAGGGCACTGTTTAAAATCTCCGTTTATTGTAGGGTACTGTTTAAAATCTCTGTTTCGTGTTTGGTACAGTTTAAAATCTCTGTTTAGTGTACGACACTGTTTAAAATCTCTGTTTAGTGTTGGGCACTGTTTAAAATCTCTGTTTAGTGTAGGGCACTGTTTAAAATCTCTGTTTAGTGTAGGGTACTGTTTAAAATCTCTGTTTAGTGTCGGGCACTGTTTAAAATCTCTGTTTAGTGTCGGGCACTGTTTAAAATCTCTGTTTAGTGTAGGGCACTGTTTAAAATCTCTGTTTAGTGTAGGGTACTGTTTAAAATCTCTGTTTAGTGTCGGGCACTGTTTAAAATCTCTGTTTAGTGTCGGGCACTGTTTAAAATCTCTGTTTAGTGTAGGGTACTGTGTAAAATCTCTGTTTAGTGTAGGGTACTGTTTACAATCTCCGTTTAGTGTAGGGCACTGTTTAAAATCTCTGTTTAGTGTAGGGTACTGTTTAAAATCTCTGTTTAGTGTAGGGCACTGTTTAAAATCTCTGTTTAGTGTAGGGCACTGTTTAAAATCTCTGTTTAGTGTAGGGCACTGTTTAAAATCTCTGTTTAGTGTAGGGCACTGTTTAAAATCTCTGTTTAGTGTAGGGCACTGTTTAAAATCTCCGTTTAGTGTAGGGTACTGTTTAAAATCTCTGTTTAGTGTAGGGCACTGTTTAAAATCTCTGTTTAGTGTAGGGCACTGTTTAAAATCTCCGTTTAGTGTAGGGTACTGTTTAAAATCTCTGTTTAGTGTAGGGTACTGTTTAAAATCTCTGTTTAGTGTAGCGCACTGTTTAAAATCTCTGTTGAGTGTAGGGCACTGTTTAAAATCTCTGTTTAGTGTAGGACACTGTTTAAAATCTCTGTTTAGAGTAGGGTACAGTTTAAAATCTCTATTTAGTGTAGGGCACTGTTTAAAATCTCTGTTTAGTGTAGGGCACTGTTCAAAATCTCTGTTTAGTGTAGGGTACTGTTTAAAATCTCTGTTTAGTGTAGGGCACTGTTTAAAATCTCTGTTTAGTGTAGGGCACTGTTCAAAATCTCTGTTTAGTGTAGGGTACTGTTTAAAATCTCTGTTTAGTGTAGGGCACTGTTTAAAATCTCTGTTTAGTGTAGGGCACTGTTAAAATCTCTGTTTAGTATAGGGGACTGTTTAAAATCTCCGTTTAGTGCAGGGTACTGTTTAAAATCTCTGTTTAGTGTAGGGTACTGTTTAAAATCTCTGTTTAGTGTGAGAGAGAGAGTGTGAGAGAGAGAGAGTGTGTGAGAGAGGGACAGAGTGTGTGAGAGAGAGTGTGTGTGAGATAGTGTGTGAGAGAGAAAGTGTGTGAGAGAGAGAGTGTGTGTGAGAGTTAGAGTGTGTGTGAGAGAGAGTGTGTGAGAGAGAGTGTGTGTGAGAGATTGTGAGAGAGACAGTCTGTGTGAGAGAGAGAGTGTGAGAGAGAGAGTGTGAGAGAGAGAGTGTGTTTGAGAGAGAGTGTGTGAGAGAGAGAGTGTGTGAGAGAGAGAGTGTGTGTGAGAGAGTGTGTGTGAGAGAGAGTGTGTGTGAGAGAGAGTGTGTGTGTGTGAGTGAAGTTCAGACCCTGAACCCTAACGACGAGTAGGGACCCCAACCCTGAACCCTGACCCCAAGTACAGTCCCCCAAACCTGAACCCTGACCCCAAGTACAGTCCCCCAAACCTGAACCCTGACCCCTGACCCCAAGTAAAGTCCGGCAAACCTGAACCCTGAACTCTGACCCCAAGTACGGTCCTCGAACCCTGAACCCTGAACTCTGACACCAAGTACAGTCCCCCAACCCTGAACCCTGACCCCAAGTACAGTCCCCCAACCCTGAACCCTGACCCCAAGAAAAGTCTCCCAACCCTGAACCCTGAACTCTGACCCCAAGTACAGTCCCCCAACCCTGAACCCTGACCCTGAGTACAGTCCCACAACCCTGAACCCTGACCCCTGACCCCAAGTACAGTCCCCAAACCCTGAACCCTGACCCAGAGTACAGTCCCCCAAACCTGAACTCTGACCCCAAGTACAGACCCCCAACCCTGAACCCTGACCCCAAGTACAGTCCCCCAACCGTAATCCTTGAACTCTGACCCCATGCACAGTCCCACAAACCTGAACCCCGAATCCTGACCCCAAGTACAGTCCCCAACCCTGAACTCTGACCCCAAGTACAGTCCCCCAACCCTGAACCCTGACCCCAAGTACAGTCCCCCAACCCTGAACCCTGACCCCAAGTACAGTATCCCAACCCTGAACCCTGAACTCTGACCCCAAGTACAGTCCCCCAACCCTGAACCCTGACCCCAAGTACAGTATCCCAACCCTGAACCCTGAACTCTGACACCAAGTACAGTCCCCCAACCCTGAACCCTGACCCCTGGCCCCAACTACAGTCCCACAAACCTGAACCCTGACCCCTGATCCCAAGTATAGTCCCACAACCCTGAACCCTGACCCCGAGTACAGTCCCCCAAACCTGAACTCTGACCCGAAGTACTGTCCCCCAACCCTGAACCCTGCACCCTGACCCCACGTACAGTCCCCCAAACCTGAACTCTGACCCCAAGAACAGTCCCCCAACCCTGAACCCTGACCCCAAGTACAGTCCCCCAACCCTGAACCCTGAAACCTGACCCCAAGTAGAGTCCCTCAATTCTGAACCCTGAACCCTGACCCCGACTACAGTCCCCCAACCCTGAACCCTGAACCATGACCCCAAGTACAGTCCCCCAACCCTGAACTCTGACCCCAAGTACAGTCCGCCAACCTTGAACTCTGACCCCAAGTACAATCCCCCAACCCTGAACCCTGAACCCTGACCCCAAGTACAGTCCCCATCCCTGAACCCTGAACTCTGACCCCAAGGCCAGTCCCCCAACCCTGAACCCTGAACCCAAGGACAAACCCCTAACCCTGAATCCCGAACCCTGACCCCAAGTACACTCCCCCAACCCTGAACCCTGAACTCTGACCCCAAGGCCAGTCCCCCAAACCTGAACCCTGACCCCTGAAACCAAGTACAGTCCCCGAAACCTGAACTCTGTCCCCAAGTACAGTCACCCAACACTGAACCCTGAACTCTGACCCCAAGTACAGTCCCCTAAACCTGAACACTGACCCCTGGCCCCAAGTACAGTCCGCCAACCCTGAACCCTGAACCCTGACCCCGAGTACAGCCCCCTAACCCTGAACCCTGACCCCTGACCCCAAGTACAGTCCGCCAACGCTGAACCCTAAACCCTGACCCCAAGTACAGTCCCCCAACCCTGAACACTGACCCCTGTCCCCAAGTACAGTCCCCCAACGCTGAACTCTGACCCCAAGTACTGTCCCCCAACTCTGAATTCTGATCTCTGACCCCAAGTACAGTCCCCCAACACTGAACCCTGACCCCTGACCCCAAGTACAGTCCCCCAACCCTGAACCCTGACCCCAAGTACAGTCCCCCAACCCTGAACTCTGTCCCTTTACCCCAAGTACAGTCGCCCAACACTGAACCCTAAACCCTGACCCCAAGTACAGTCCCCCAACCCTAAACCCTGACCCCAAGTCCAGTCCCCCAAACCTGAACCCTGAACCCTGAACCTAAGTACAGTCTCCCAAGCCTGAACCCTGACCCCTGACCCCAAGTACAGTCCCCCAACACTGAACCCTGACCCCTGAACCCAAGTACAGTGCCCCAACCCTGAACCCTGACCCCTGACGCCAAGTACAGTCGCCCAACCCTGAACCCTGACCCCAAGTATAAGAAATAGGAGCAGGAGTAGGCCATCTGGCCCTTCGAGCCTGCCCCGCCATTCAATAAGATCATGGCTGATCTGTCGTGGCTCAGTTCCACTTTCCCGCCCTCTCCCCATAACCCTTAATCCCCTCTCTTATCAAAAACCCATCAACCCGCTTCTTAAAAATATTTAGCGAGGCAGCCTCCACCACTTCAACGGGCAGAGAATTCCAGAGATTCACCACCCTTTGAGTGAAGAAGTTCCTCCTCAACTCCGTTCTGAACCGCCCCCCCTTTATCTTGAGGCTGTGCCCCCTAGTCCTACTGTCTTTTTTGAGCGGGAAGAGTCTTTCCACCTCTATCCTATCCATCCCATTCATCATCTTATACGTCTCAATGAGATCTCCCCTCATTCTTCTAAACTCTAACGAGTACAAGCCTAGTTTATTCAGCCTCTCCTCATAGCTCAACCCCCTCAACTCCGGTATCAGCCTAGTAAACCTCCTCTGCACTCCCTCCAGGGCCAAAATATTCTTGCGCAGGTGCGGCGCCCAAAACTGCACACAGTACTCCAGCTGCGGCCTCACCAATGCCCTATACAGCTGCAGCAAGACCTCCCTACTTTTATATTCAATCCCCCTCGCTATGAAGGCCAGCATCCCATTCGCCTTCCTGACCACCTGCTGCACTTGCAGGCTGGGTTTTTGCGACTCATGCACAAGGACCCCGAGGTCCCTCTGCACCGTCGCCTGCTGCAGTTTTTCGCCACGTAAGTAATAGTCCTTCCTACCATTCTTCCTACCAAAGTGGACCACCTCACACTTGCCAACATTAAATTCCATTTGCCATTTCCTGGCCCATTCGCCCAGCCTATTTAGATCCTTCTGCAGACTCTCCACACCCTCCGCACAATTTGCCTTTCCCCCAATCTTGGTGTCATCAGCAAATTTCGACACCCAACACTCGGTTCCCTCCTCCAGATCATCTATATAAATGGTAAATAGCTGAGGCCCCAGCACCGACCCCTGGGGCACCCCACTAGTCACCAACCGCCAATCCGAATAGCACCCATTGACCCCCACTCTCTGCCTCCTATTTGACAACCAATCCTCTATCCACGCTAACACCCTACCCCCAACTCCATGTCCTCTGACCTTCTGCAGTAACCTCTTGTGAGGTACCTTATCAAACGCCTTCTGAAAATCCAGAAAGACCACATCCACCGGCTCTCCTCTATCCACCGCCCTAGACACATCCTCATAGAACTCCAGTAAATTTGTCAGACACGACTTCCCTTTAATGAAACCGTGCTGCGTCTGCCCTATCAAGCAATTCCCTTCAAGATGCCTCGCAATTTCCTCCTTAATGACGGATTCTAACATTTTACCTACCACAGACGTTAAACTAACCGGCCTGTAATTCCCCGCCTGTACAGTCCCCCAACCGCGAACCCTGACCCCAAGAACAGCCCCCCAACCCAGAACCCTGAACCCTGACCCCAAGTACAGTCCCCCAGCCCAGAACCCTGAACCCTGACCCCGAGTACAGTCCCCCAACCCTGAACCCTGACCCCTGACCCCAAGTACAGTCCCCCAGCCATGAACCCCAAACCCTTACCTCAAGCACAGTCCCCCAACAATGAACTCTGACCCCAAGTACAGTCCCCCAACCCTGAACCCTTAACTCTGACCCCAAGTACAGTCCCCCAACACTGAACCCTGAACTCTGACCCCAAGTACAGTCACCCAACCCTGAACCCTGACCCCAAGTACAGTCCCTCAACCCTGAACCCCGAACCCTGACACCAAGTACAGTCCCCCAACCCTGAACCCTGACCCCAAGTCCAGCCCCCAAACCTGAACCCTGAACCCTGAACCCAAGTACAGTCTCCCAAACCTGAACCCTGACCACTGACCCCAAGTACAGTCCCCCAACCCTGAACACTGAACTCTGACCCCAAGTACAGTCCCCCAACTGTGAATCCCTAACCCTGACCGCAAGCACAGTCCCCCAACCCTGAACACCGAACCTTGACCCCAAGTACGGTCCCCGAACCCTGAACCATGACCCCGACCCCAAGTACAGTGCCCCAACCCTGAACCCTGAACCCTGACCCCAAGTACATGCCCCCAACCCTGAACCCTGACCCCAAGTACAGTCACCCAACCCTGAACCCTGAACCCTGACCCCGAGTACAGCCCCCAACCCTGAACCCTGACCTCAAGTACAGTCCCCCAACCCTGAACCCTGAACTCTGTCCCCAAGTAGAGTCCCCCAACCCTGAACCCTGACCCCAAGTGTAGTCCCCCAAGCCTGAACCCTGAACCCCGAACCCAAGTACAGTTCCCGAACCCTGAATCCCGAAGCCTGACCCCAAGTACAGTCCCCCAACCCTGAACCCTGACCCCAAGTACAGTCCCCCAACCCTGAACCCTGACCCCAAGTCCAGTCCCCCAAACCTGAACCTGACCCCTGAACCCAAGTACAGTCCCCCAAACCTGAACCCTGAACGCTGACCTCAAGTACAGTCCCCCAACCCTGAACCCTGAACTCTGACCTCAAGTACAGTCCCCCAACCCTGAACCCTGAACCCTAACGCAAGTACAGTCCCCCAACCCTGAACCCTGACCCCAAGTACAGTCCCCCAACCCTGAACCCTGAACTCTTACCCCAAGTACAGTCCCCCAACACTGAACCCTGAACTCTTACCCCAAGTACAGTCCCCCAACCCTGAACCCTGACCCCTGACGCCAAGTACAGTCCACCAACCCTGAACTCTGAGCCCAAGTAGAGTCCCCCAACCCTGAACCCTGAACTCTGCCCCCAAGTACAGTCCCCCAACCCTGAACCCTGACCCCAAGTAAAGTCCCCCAACCCTGAACCCCGAACCCTGACCCCAAGTACAGTCCCCCAACCCTAAACCTTGAACTCTGACCCCATGTACAGTCCCCCAACCCTGAACCCTGACCGCTGACCCCATGTACAGTCCCCCAACCCTGAACCCCGAATCCTGACCCCAAGTACAGTCCCCCAACCCTGAACTCGGACACCAAGTACAGTCCCCCAACCCTGAACTCTGAACTCTGACCTCAAGTACAATCCCCCAACCCTGAACCCTGAACCCTGAACCCTAACGCAAGTACAGTCCCCCAACCCTGAACCCTGACCCCAAGTACAGTCCCCCAACCCTGAACCCTGACCCCAAGTACAGTCTCCCAACCCTGAACCCTGAACTCTGACGCCAAGTACAGTCCCCCAACTCTGACCCCTGACCCCAACTACAGTCCCACAACCCTGAACCCTGAACCCTGACCCCGAGTACAGTCCCACAACACTGAACCCTGACCCCGAGTACAGTCCCCCAAACCTGAACTCTGACGCCAAGTACAGTCCCCCAACCCTGACCCCTGACCCCAACTACAGTCCCACAACCCTGAACCCTGAACCCTGACCCCGAGTACAGTCCCACAACACTGAACCCTGACCCCGAGTACAGTCCCCCAACCCTGAACCCTGATCCCAAGTACAGTCCCCCAACCCTGAACCCCAAACCCTGACCCCAAGTACAGGCCCCCAACCCTGAACCCTGACCCCAAGTACAGCCCCCAACCCCGAACCCTGAAGCCAAGTACAGTCCCCCAACCCTGAACCCCAAATCCTGACCCCAAGTACAGTCCCCTGACCCTGAACCCTGACCCCTGACACCAAGTACAGTCCCCCAACCCTGAACCCTGAACGCTGACCTCAAGTACAGTCCCCCAACCCTGAACCCTGAACTCTGACCTCAAGTACAGTCCCCCAACCCTGAACCCTGAACCCTAACGCAAGTACAGTCCCCCAACCCTGAACCCTGACCCCAAGTACAGTCCCCCAACCCTGAACCCTGAACTCTTACCCCAAGTACAGTCCCCCAACACTGAACCCTGAACTCTTACCCCAAGTACAGTCCCCCAACCCTGAACCCTGACCCCTGACGCCAAGTACAGTCCACCAACCCTGAACCCTGACCCCAAGTAAAGTCCCCCAACCCTGAACCCCGAACCCTGACCCCAAGTACAGTCCCCCAACCCTAAACCTTGAACTCTGACCTCAAGTACAATCCCCCAACCCTGAACCCTGAACCCTGAACCCTAACGCAAGTACAGTCCCCCAACCCTGAACCCTGACCCCAAGTACAGTCCCCCAACCCTGAACCCTGACCCCAAGTACAGTCTCCCAACCCTGAACCCTGAACTCTGACGCCAAGTACAGTCCCCCAACTCTGACCCCTGACCCCAACTACAGTCCCACAACCCTGAACCCTGAACCCTGACCCCGAGTACAGTCCCACAACACTGAACCCTGACCCCGAGTACAGTCCCCCAAACCTGAACTCTGACCCCAAGTACAGTCCCCCAACCGTAAACCTTGAACTCTGACCCCATGTAAAGTCCCCCAACCCTGAACCCTGAACCCTGACCCCGAGTAGAGTCCCCCAACCCTGAACCCTGACCCCAAGTACAGTCTCCCGACCCTGAACCCTGAACTCTGACCCCAAGTACAGTCCCCCAACCCTGAACCC
Source organism: Carcharhinus amblyrhynchos (assembly GCF_965287045.1). Lineage (NCBI taxonomy): Eukaryota > Metazoa > Chordata > Chondrichthyes > Carcharhiniformes > Carcharhinidae > Carcharhinus > Carcharhinus amblyrhynchos. Next base: position 779,369 of record NW_027649824.1, on the reverse strand, counting down.
TGACCCCAAGTACAGTCCCCCAACCCTGAACCCTGAACCCTGACCCCGAGTACACTCCCACAACCCTGAACCCTGACCCCTGACCCCAAGTACAGTCCCCCAACCCTGAACCCTGACCCCGAGTACAGTCCCCCAACCCTGAACCCTGACCCCAAGTACAGTCTCCCGACCCTGAACCCTGAACTCTGACCCCAAGTACAGTCCCCCAACCCTGAACCCTGACCCCAAGTACAGTCCCCCAACCCTGAACCCTGAACCCTGACCCCGAGTACACTCCCACAACCCTGAACCCTGACCCCTGACCCCAAGTACAGTCCCCCAACCCTGAACCCTGACCCCGAGTACAGTCCCCCAAATCTGAACTCTGACCCCAAGTACAGTCCCCCAACCCTGAACCCTGAACTCTGACCCCTAGTACAGTCCCCCGACCATGAACCCTGACCCCAAGTACAGCCCCCCAACCCTGAAACCCGAACCCTGACCCCTAGTACAGTCCCCAACACTGAACCATGAACCCTGACCCCAAGTACAGTCCCTCAACCCCGAAGTCCGAACCCTGACCCCAAGTACAGTCCCCTAAACCTGAACCCTGAACCCTGACACCAAGGACAGTCCCCCAATCCTGAACTCGAACCCAAGTACAGTCCCCCAACCCTGAACCCCGAACTCAGACCCCAAGCACAGTCCCCCAACACTGAACATCGAACATCGACCCCAAGTATGGTCCCCGAACCCTGAACCCTGAATTCTGACCCCAAGTAGAGTCCCCCAACCCTGAACCCTGATCCCAAGTACAGTCCACCAACCCTGAACCCCAAACCCTGACCCCGAGTACAGTCCCCTGACCCTGAACCCTGACCCCAAGTACAGCCCCCAACCCCGAACCCTGAACCCAAGTACAGTCCCCCAACCCTGAACCCCAAACCCTGACCCCAAGTACAGTCCCCTGACCCTGAACCCTGACCCCAAGTACAGCCCCCAACCCTGAACCCTGACCCGAGGTACAGTCCCCCAACGCTGAACCCTGACCCCTGACCCCAAGTACAGTCCCCCAACCCTGAATCCTGAACTCTGTCCACAAGTACAGTCCCCCATCCCTGAACCCTGATCTCTGACCCCAAGTACAGTCCCCCAACCCTGAACCCTGGCCCCCGACCCCAAGTACAGTCCACCAACCCTGAACCCCAAACCCTGACCCAAAGTACAGTCCCCAAACCCTGAACCCCGAACTCAGACCCCAAGCACAGTCCCCCAACACTGAACATCGAACATCGACCCCAAGTATGGTCCCCGAACCCTGAACCCTGAATTCTGACCCCAAGTAGAGTCCCCCAACCCTGAACCCTGATCCCAAGTACAGTCCACCAACCCTGAACCCCAAACCCTGACCCCGAGTACAGTCCCCTGACCCTGAACCCTGACCCCAAGTACAGCCCCCAACCCTGAACCCTGACCCCAAGTACAGCCCCCAACCCTGAACCCTGACCCCAAGTACAGCCCCCAACCCCGAACCCTGAACCCAAGTACAGTCCCCCAACCGTGAACCCCAAACCCTGACCCCAAGTACAGTCCCCTGACCCTGAACCCTGACCCCTGACACCAAGTACAGTCCCCCGAGCCTGAACCCTGACCACAAGTACAGTCCCCCCCCGAACCACGAACCATGACCCCAAGTACAGTCCCCCAACCCTGAACCCCTAACCCTCACCTGAAGTACAGTCCCCCAATCCTGAACCCTCACACCTGTCCCCAAGTAAAGTCCCCAACCCTGAAGCATGAACACTGAACCCAAGTACAGTCCCTCAACCCTGAACCCTGACCCCTGACCGCAAGTACAGTCCCCCAACCCTGTACCCTGACCCCAAGTACAGTCGCCCAACCCTGAACCCTGAACCCTGACCACGAGTACAGTCCCCCAAAACTGAACTCCGAACCCTGACCCCAAGTGCAGTCACCCAACACTGAACCCTGACCCGAGGTACAGTCCCCCAACGCTGAACCCTGACCCCTGACCCCAAGTACAGTCCCCCAACCCTGAATCCTGAACTCTGTCCACAAGTACAGTCCCCCATCCCTGAACCCTGATCTCTGACCCCAAGTACAGTCCCCCAACCCTGAACCCTGGCCCCCGACCCCAAGTACAGTCCACCAACCCTGAACCCCAAACCCTGACCCAAAGTACAGTCCCCAAACCCTGAACCCCGAACTCAGACCCCAAGCACAGTCCCCCAACACTGAACATCGAACATCGACCCCAAGTATGGTCCCCGAACCCTGAACCCTGAATTCTGACCCCAAGTAGAGTCCCCCAACCCTGAACCCTGATCCCAAGTACAGTCCACCAACCCTGAACCCCAAACCCTGACCCCGAGTACAGTCCCCTGACCCTGAACCCTGACCCCAAGTACAGCCCCCAACCCTGAACCCTGACCCCAAGTACAGCCCCCAACCCTGAACCCTGACCCCAAGTACAGCCCCCAACCCCGAACCCTGAACCCAAGTACAGTCCCCCAACCCTGAATCCTGAACTCTGTCCACAAGTACAGTCCCCCATCCCTGAACCCTGATCTCTGACCCCAAGTGCAGTCCCCCAACCCTGAACCCTGGCCCCCGACCCCAAGTACAGTCCACCAACCCTGAACCCCAAACCCTGACCCAAAGTACAGTCCCCAAACCCTGAACCCTGAACTCTGACCCCAAGAACAGCCCCCCAACCCTGAACCCTGACCCCAAGTACAGTCCCCCATCACTGAACCCTGACCCCAAGTACAGTCCCGCAACCCTGAACCCTGACCCCTGACCCCAAGAACAGTCCCTCAACCCTGTATCCTGACCCCAAGTACATTCCCCCAACCCTGAATCGTGAACTCTGTCCACAAGTACAGTCCCCCATCCCTGAACCCTGATCTCTGACCCCAAGTACAGTCCCCCAACCCTGAACCCTGACCCCCGACCCCAAGTACAGTCCCCCAAACCTGAACCCCAAACCCTGACCCAAAGTACAGTCCCCAAACCCTGAACCCTGAACTCTGACCCCAAGAACAGCCCCCAACCCTGAACCCTGACCCCAAGTACAGTCCCCCATCACTGAGCCCTGACCCCAAGTACAGTCCCCCAACCCTGAACCCTAAACCCTGACCCCAAGTACAGTCCCCCAAACCTGAACTCTGACCCCAAGTACAGTCCCCCAACTCTGAACCCTGAACTCTGACCCCAAGTACAGTCCCCCAACGCTGAATCCTGAGCCCTGACCCCAAGTACAGTCCCCCAACCCTGAACCCTGAACTCTGACCCCAAGTACAGTCACACAATACTGAACTCTGACCCCAGGTACAGTCGCCCAACCCTGAACCCCAAACACTGACCCCAAGTACACTTACCTGAACCCTGAACCCTGACCCCGAGTACAGTCCCCCAACCCTGAACCCTGACCCCTGACCACAAGTACAGTCCCCCAACCCTGAACCCTGACCCCAAGTTCAGTCCCCCAAGCCTGAACCCTGAACCCTTACCCCAAGTACAGTCCCCCAACCCTGAACCCTGACCCCAAGTACAGTCACCAACCGTGAACTCAGACCCCTGACCCCAAGTACAGTACCCCAACCCTGAAATCTGACCCCTGACCCCAAGTACAGTCACCCAAACCTGAACCCTGACCCCTGACCCCAAGTACAGTCCCTCAACCCCGAAATCTGAACCCTGGCCCCAAGTACAGTCGCCTAAACCTGAACCCTGACCCCTGACCCCAAGTACAGCCCCCCAACACTGAACCCTGACCCCAAGTACAGTCCCCCAACACTGAATCCCGAACCCTGACCCCTAGTACAGTCCCCAACACTGAACCATGAACCCTGACCCCAACTACAGTCCCCCAAACCTGAACCCTGACCCCTGACCCCAAGTACAGTCCCCCAAACCTGAACCCTTACCCCTGACCCCAAGTACAGTCCCTCAACCCCGAAATCCGAACCCTGACCCCAAGTACAGTCCCCTAAACCTGAACCCTGACCCCTGACCCCAAGTACAGTCCCCCAACCCTGAGCCCTCACCCCTGACCCCTAGAACACGCCCCCAACCCTGAACCCCGAACCCTGTCCCCAAGTGCAGTCCCCAACCCTGACCCCTTTCCCCAAGTACAGTCCTCCAAACCCTGAACTCCTACCCCAAGTAGAGTCCCCCAACCATGAACCCTGAACCCTGACCCCAAGTACAGTCCCCCAACCCTGAAATCTTACCCCAAGTACAGTCCTCCAACACTGAACCCTGAACTCTGACCCAAAGTACAGTCCCCCAACCCTGAACCCTGACCCCAAGTACAGTCCCCCAACCCTGAACCCTGACCCCGATCCCAAGTACAGTCCCCCACTGCTGTTCGTAATCTTTATTAATGATCTGGATGAGGGTATAGTTGGGTGGATTAGTAAGTTTGCTGATGACACCAAAGTCGGAGGTGTGGTAGATTGTGAGGAAGGGTGTCGAAGTTTGCAGGGTGACTTGGACAGGTTGCAGAGCTGGGCCGCGAGGTGGCGGATGGAGTTTAATGCGGAGAAGTGTGAGGTAATCCATTTCGGTAGGAATAACAGATGTGTTGAGTATAGGGCTAACGGGAGGACTTTGAATAGAGTGGAGGAGCAGAGGGATCTAGGTGTATGTGTACATAGATCCCTGAAAGTTGGGAATCAAGTAGATAAGGTTGTTAAGAAGGCATACGGTGTCTTGGCATTTATTGGTAGGGGGATTGAATTTAGGAGTCGCAGCGTCATGTTGCAACTGTACACTACTCTGGTGCGGCCGTACTTGGAGTACTGTGTGCAGTTCTGGTCCCCACATTACAGGAAGGATGTGGAGGCTTTGGAGAGGGTGCAGAGGAGGTTTACCAGGATGTTGCCTGGTATGCAGGGGAGGTCCTATGAGGAGAGACTGAGGGATTTGGGGTTGTTTTCACTGGAAAGAAGGCGGCTAAGAGGGGATCTTATAGAAACATATAAGATGATTAGAGGTTTAGATAGGGTGGATGGTGATAGCCTGTTTCCTCGGATGGAGAAATCTAGCACGAGGGGGCATGGCTTTAAATTAAGGGGGGGTAGTTATAGGACGGATGTCAGGGGCAGGTTCTTTACCCAGAGGGTGGTGAGGGACTGGAATGCCCTGCCTGCTGCAGTTGTAAATGCGCCTAGTTTGGGGGCGTTTAAGAGATTGGTGGATAGGTTTATGGACGAAAAAGGGATTGGTTTAGATTAGTGGGTCAATGTTTTTTTTTAAAAATAAGACTGGTCGGCGCAACATTGTGGGCCGAAGGGCCTGTTCCACGCTGTAATGTTCTATGTTCTATGTTCTATGTTCTAACCCTGAACCCTTAAGTCTGACCCCAAGTACATTCCCACAACACTGAACCCTGACCCCTGACCCCAAGTACAGTCCCCCAAACCTGAACCCTGACCCCTGACCCCAAGTACAGTCCCCCAACCCTGAACCCTCACCCCTGACCCCAAGCACAGTCCCTCAACCCCGAAATCCGAACCCTGTCCCCAAGTGCAGTCCCCAACCCTGACCCCTTTCCCCAAGTACAGTCCTCCAAACACTGAACTCCTACCCCAAGTACAGTCCCCCAACCATGAACCCTGAACCCTGACGCCAATTACAGGCCCCCAACCCTGAAATCTTACACCAAGTACAGTCCCCCAACACTGAACCCTGACCCCAAGTGCAGTCACCCAACCCTGAACCCTGACCCCTGACCACAAGTACAGTCCCCCAACCCCGAACCCTGACCCCAAGTACAGTCCCCCAACCCTGAACCCTGAACTCTGACCCCAAGTACAGTCCCCCAATCCTATACCCTGACCCCAAGTACAGTCCCCCAACACTGAACCCTGACCCCAGGTACAGTCCCCCAACCCTGACCCCTGACCCCCAAGTACAGTGCCCCAACCCTGAACCCGGAACCCTGACCCGAAGTACAGTCCCCAAACCCTGAACCCTGAACTCTGACCCCAAGAACAGCCCCCCAACCCTGAACCCTGACCCCAAGTACAGTCCCCCATCACTGAACCCTGACCCCAAGTACAGTCCCCCAACCCTGAACCCTGACCCCTGACCCCAAGTACAGTCCCCCAACCCTGAACCCTGACCCCAAGTACAGTCCCCCATCACTGAACCCTGACCCCAAGTACAGTCCCCCATCACTGAACCCTGACCCCAAGTACAGTCCCCCAACCCTGAACCCTGACCCCTGACCCCAAGTACAGTCCCCCAACCCTGAACTCTGACCCCAAGTACAGTCCCCCAAATCTGAACCCTGAACTCTGACCCCAAGTACAGTCGCCCAACCCTGAACCCCGAACCCTGACCCCAAGTACACTTACCTGAACCCTCACCCCGAGTACAGTCCCCCAAGCCTGAATCCTGAACCCTGACCGCTAGCACAGTCCGCGAACCCTGAACACCGAACCCTGACCCCACGTACGGTCCCCGATCCCTGAACCCTGAACTCTGACCGCAAGTACAGTCGCCCAACACTGAACCCCAAACCCTGACCGGAAGTACAGTCCCCCAACACTGAACCCTGACCCCTGACCCCAAGTACAGTCCCCCAACCCTGACCCCTGACCCCAAGTACAGTCCCCCAACCCTGAACCCTGACCCCAAGTACAGTCCCCCAACCCTGAACCCTGAACCCTGACCCCAAGTACAGTCACCCAACCCTGAACTCTGACCCCAGGTACAGTCGCCCAACACTGAACCCCGAACACTGACCCCAAGTACACTTACCTGAACCCTGAACTCTGACCCCGAGAACAGTCCCCCAACCCTGAACCCTGACCCCTGACCACAAGTAGTCCCCCACCCTGAACCCTGACCCCTGACCACAAGTACAGTCCCCCAACCCTGAATCCTGACCCCAAGTTCAGTCCCCTAAGCCTGAACCCTGAACCCTGACCCCAAGTACAGTCCCCCAACCCTGAACCCTGACCCCAATTACAGTCACCAACCCTGAACCCTGACCCCTGACCCCAAGTACAGTCCCCCAACCCTGAAACCTGACGCCAAGTACAGTCCCCCAACCGCGAACCCTGACCCTAAGTACAGTCCCCCAACTGCGAACCCTGACCCCAAGAACAGTCCCCCAACCCAGAACCCTGAACCCTGACCCCAAGTACAGTCCCACAACCTGAACCCTGACCCCAAGTACAGTCCCCCAAATCAGAATCCCAAACCATGACCCCAAGTACAGTTCCAGAGCCCTGAACCCTGAACTCTGACCCCAAGTACAGTCCCCAACCCTGAACCCTGACCCCTGACGCCAAGTACAGTCCAACAACCCTGAACTCTGACCCCAAGTAGAGTCCCCCAACCCTGAACCCTGAACTCTGACCCCAAGTACAGTCACCCAACCCTGAACCCTGATCCCAAGTACAGTCCCCCAACCCTGAACCCTGACCCCAAGTACAGTCCCCCAACCCTGAACCCTGAACCCTGACCCCTGACGCCAAGTACAGTTCCCCCAAACCTGAACCCCGAACCCTGACCCCAAGTACAGTCACCCAAACCTGAACCCTGACCCCTGACCCCAAGAACACTCCCCGAACCCTGAATCCCGAACCCTGACCCCAAGCAGAGTCCCCCAACACTGAACCCTGAACCCTGACCCCACGTACAGTCCCCCAACCCTGAACCCTGACCCCTAACCCCAAGTACAGACCCCCAACCCTGAACTCTGACCGACAAGTACAGTCAACAACCCTGAACTCTGACCCCAAGTACAATCCCCCAACCCAGAACCCTGACCCCAAGTACAGTCCCCCAACCCCGAACTCCGAACCCTGACCCCAAGTACAGTGCCCCAACCCTGAACCCTGACCCCTGACCCCAAGTAAAGTCCCCCAAACCTGAACTCTGACACCAAGTACAGTCCCACAACCCGGAACCCCGAACCCTGACCCCAAGTACAGTCCCCCGACACTGAACCCTGAACTCTGACCCCAAGTACAGTCCCTCAACCCTGAACCCTGAACCCTGACCCCAAGTACAATCCCCCAACCCTGAACCCTGAACTCTGACCCCAAGTACAGTCCCCCAACCCTGAATCCCGAACCCTGACCGCAAGCACAGTCCACCATCCCTGAACACCGAACCCTGACCCCAAGTACGATCCCCGAACCCTGAACCCTGAACTCTGACACCAAGTAGATTCCCACAACCCTGAACCCTGACCCCTGACCCCACGTACAGACCACCAACCCTGAAACCTGACCCCTGACCCCCAGTTCAGTCCCCCAACCCTGAACCCTGAACTCTGACCTCAAGTACAGTCCCCCAACCCTGAACCCTGACCCCAAGTACAGTCCCCCAACCCTGACCCCTGACCCCAACTACAGTCCCACAACCCTGAACCCTGACCCCGAGTACAGTCCCACAACACTGAACCCTGACCCCAAGTACAGTCCCCCAACCCTGAACCCTGACCCCGAGTACAGTCCCCCAAACCTGAACCCTGACCCCAAGTACAGTTCCCCAACCGTAAACCTTGAACTCTGACCCCATGTAAAGTCCCCCAACCCTGAACCCTGAACTCTGACCCCAAGTACAGTCCCCCAACCCTGAACCCTGAACCCTGTCCCCGAGTACAGTCTCCCAACCCTGAACCCTGAACTCTGACCCAAATACAGTCCCCCAACCCTGAATCCTGACCCCAACTACAGTGCCCCAACCCTGAACCCTGAACCCTGACCCCAAGTACAATCCCCCAACCCTGAACCCTGAAACCTGACCCCGAGTAAAGTCCCCCAACCCTGAACCCCAAACCATGACCCCAAGTAGTGTCCCCCAACCCTGAACTCTGACCCCAAGTAAAGTCCGCCAACAATAAACTCTGACCCCAAGTACAGTCCCCCAATCCTGAACCCTGAACTCTGACCCCTAGTACAGTCTCCCGACCATGAACCCTGACCCCAAGTACAGTCCCCCACCCCTGAACTATGATCCCTGACCCCAAGTACAGTCCCCCACCCCTGAACCCTGAACCCTGACACCAAGTACAGTCCCCCAACCCTGAACCCCTAACCCTCACCTGAACTGCAGTCCCCCAATCCTGAACCCTCACACCTGTCCCCAAGTAAATTCCCAACCCTGAAGCATGAACTCTGAACCCAAGTACAGTCCCCCAACCCTGAAACCTGACCCCAGGTAAAGTCCCCCAACCCTGAATCCTGAACTCTGTCCACAAGTACAGTCCCCCAACCCTGAACCCCTAACCCTCACCCGAAGTACAGTCCCCCAACCCTGAACCCTGAACCCTGTCCCCAAGTAAAGACACCCAAACGCTGAACCCTGAACTCTGACCCCAAGTACAGTCCCTCAACACTGAACCCTGACCCCTGACCCCATGTACCGTCCCCCAACCCTAAACCCTGACCGCTGACCCCAAGTAAACTCCCCCAACCCTGAACCCTGACCCCTGACCCCAAGTACAGTCCCCCAACCCTGAACTCTGAACTCTGACCCCAAGTACAGTCCCCCAACCCTATACCCTGACCCCAAGAACAGTCGCCCAACCCTGAACCCTGAACCCTGACCACGAGTACAGTCCCCCAATCCTGAACGCCGAACCCTGACCCCAAGTACAGTCCCCCAACACTGAAACCTGACCCCAGGTAAAGTCCCCCAACCCTGAATCCTGAACTCTGTCCACAAGTACAGTCCCCCATCCCTGTACCCTGATCTCTGACCCCAAGTACAGTCCCCCAACCCTGAACCCTGACCCCCGACCCCAAGTACAGTCCCCCAACCCTGAACCCCGAACCCTGACCCAAAGTACAGTCCCCAAACCCTGAACCCTGAACTCTGACCCCATGAACAGCCCCCCAACCCTGAACCCTGACCCCAAGTACAGTCCCCCATCACTGAACCCTGACCCCAAGTACAGTCCGCCAACGATGAACCCTAAACCCTGACCCCAAGTACAGTCCCCCAACCCTGAAACCTGACCCCTGACCCCAAGTACAGTCCCCCAACCCTGAACTCTGACCCCAAGTACAGTCCCCCAAATCTGAACCCTGAACTCTGACCCCAAGTACAGTCGCCCAACCCTGAACCCTGAACCCTGACCCCAAGTACACTTACCTGAACCCTGACCCCGAGTACAGTCCCCCAAGCCTGAATCCCGAACCCTGACCGCTAGTACAGTCCGCGAACCCTGAACACCGAACCCTGACCCCAAGTACGGTCCCCGATCCCTGAACCCTGAACTCTGACCGCAAGTACAGTCGCCCAACCCTGAACCCTGACACCAAGTACAGTCCACCAACCCTGAACCCCAAACCCTGACCGGAAGTACAGTCCCCCAACACTGAACCCTGACCCCTGACCCCAAGTACAGTCCCCCAACCCTGAACTCTGATCCCAAGTACAGTCCCGCAACCCTGAACCATGACCCCAAGTACAGTCCCCCAACCCTGAACCCTGAACTGTGACCCCAAGTACAGTCACCCAACCCTGAACTCTGACCCCAGGTACAGTCGCCCAACACTGAACCCCGAACACTGACCCCAAGTACACTTACCTGAACCCTGAACCGTGACCCCGAGAACAGTCCCCCAACCCTGAACCCTAACCCCTGACCACAAGTATTCCCCCAACCCTGAACCCTGACCCCTGACCACAAGTACAGTCCCCCAACCCTGAATCCTGACCCCAAGTTCAGTCCCCCAAGCCTGAACCCTGAACCCTGACCCCAAGTACAGTCCCCCAACCCTGAACCCTGACCCCAAGTACAGTCACCAACCCTGAACCCTGACCCCTGACCCCAAGTACAGTCCCCCAACCCTGAAACCTGACGCCAAGTACAGTCCCCCAACTGCAAACCCTGACCCTAAGTACAGTCCCCCAACTGCGAACCCTGACCCCAAGAACAGTCCCCCAACCCAGAACCCTGAACCCTGACCCCAAGTACAGTCCCACAACCTGAACCCTGACCCCATGTACAGTCCCCCAAACCTGAATCCCAAACCATGACCCCAAGTACAGTTCCAGAACCCTGAACCCTGACCCCTGACGCCAAATACAGTCCTCCAACCCTGAACTCTGACCCCAAGTACAGTCAACAACCCTGAACTCTGACCCCAAGTACAGTCCCCCAACCCAGAACCCTGACCCCAAGTACATCCCCCAAACCTGAACCCTGACCCCTGACCCCAAGTACAGTCCCCCAAACCTGAACCCTACCCCTGACCCCAAGTACCGTGCCCCAACCCCGAACTCCGAACCCTGACCCCAAGTACAGTCCCCCACCCTGAACCCTGACCACTGACCCCAAGTAAAGTCCCCCAAACCTGAACTCTGACCCCAAGTACAGTCCCCCAACCCGGAACCCCGAACCCTGACCCCAAGTACAGTCCCCCAACACTGAACCCTGAACTCTGACCGCAAGCACAGTCCACCATCCCTGAACACCGAACCCTGACCCCAAGTACGGTCCCCGAACCCTGAACCCTGAACTCTGACACCAAGTAGATTCCCACAACCCTGAACCCTGACCCCTGACCCCACGTACAGACCACCAACCCTGAAACCTGACCCCTGACCCCAAGTTCAGTCCCCCAACCCCGAACCCTGAACCCTGAAACCAAGTACAGTCCCCCAACCCTGAATCCTGAACTCTGTCCACAAGTACAGTCCCCCATCCCTGTACCCTGATCTCTGACCCCAAGTACAGTCCCCCAACCCTGGACCCTGACCCCTGACCCCACGTACAGACCACCAACCCTGAAACCTGACCCCTGACCCCAAGTTCAGTCCCCCAACCCCGAACCCTGAACCCTGAAACCAAGTACAGTCCCCCAACCCTGAATCCTGAACTCTGTCTACAAGTACAGTCCCCCATCCCTGTACCCTGATCTCTGACCCCAAGTACAGTCCCCCAACCCTGGACCCTGACCCCCGACCCCAAGTACAGTCCCCCAACCCTGGACCCCGAACTCTGACCCAAAGTACAGTCCCCAAACCCTGAACCCTGAACTCTGACCCCAAGAACAGCCCCCCAACCCTGAACCCTGACCCCAAGTACAGTCCCCCATCACTGAACCCTGACCCCAAGTACAGTCCGCCAACGATGAACCCTAAACCCTGACCCCAAGTACAGTCCCCCAACCCTGAACCCTGACCCCTGACCCCAAGTACAGTCCCTCAACCCTGAACTCTGACACCAAGAACAGTCCCCCAGCCCTGAACCCTGTCCCTTGAACCCAAGTACAGGCCCCCAACCCTGAACCCTGAACTCTGACCCCATGTGCAGTCCCCAAACCCTGAACCCTGACCCCTGACCCCATGTACAGTCCCCCAACCATGAACCCTGAATCCTGACCCCAAGTACAGTCCCCCAACCCTGTACTCTGACCCCAAGTACAGTGCCCCAACCCTGAATCCTGAACTCTGACCCCAAGTAGAGTCCCCCAAGCCTGAACCCTGACCCCTGACGCCAAGTACAGTCCCCCAAACCTGAACCACGAACCCTGACCCCAAGGACAGTCCCCCAACCATGAACCCTGACCCCTGACCCCAAGTACACTCCCCCAATCCTGAACCCTGACCACTGTACCCAAGTACAGTCCCCCAACCATGAACCCTGAAACCTGACCCCAAGTACACTTACGTGCACCCTGACCCCGAGTACAGTCCCCCAACACTGAATCCCGAACCCTGACCGCTAGCACAGTCCCCGAAACCTGAACACCGAACCCTGACCTCAAGTACGGTCCCCGATCCCTGAACCCTGAACTCTGACCGCAAGTACAGTCCCCCAACACTGAACCCTGACCCCTGACCCCAAGTACAGTCCCCCAACCCTGAACTCTGACCCCAAGTACAGTCCCCCAACCCTGAAGCCGGACCCCAAGTACAGGCCCCCAACCCTGAACCATGAACTCTGACCCCCAGTACAGTCCCCAACCCTGAACCCTGACCCCGACGCCAAGTACAGTCCCCCAAACCTGAACCCCGAACCCTGACCCCAAGTACAGTCCCCCAACCCTGTACTCTGACCCCAAGTACAGTCACCCAACCCTGAACCCCGAACCCTGACCCCAAGTACAGTCCCCCAACCCTGAACCATGAACTCTGACCCGAAGTAAAGTCCCCCAACCCTGAACACTGAACTCTGACCCCAAGGAAGTACCCCAACCCTGACCCCTGACCCCAACTACAGTCCCACAACCCTGAACCCTGAACCCTGACCCCAATTACAGTCCCCCAACCCTGAACCCTGACCCCGAGTACAGTCCCCCAAACCCGAACTCTGACCCCAAGTACAGTCCCTCAACCCTGAACCCTGACCCGAAGTACAGTCCCCCAACCGTAAACCTTGAACTCTGACCCCATGTAAAGTCCCCCAACCCTGAACCCTGAACTCTGACCCCAAGTACAGTCAACCAACCCTGAATCCTGAACCCTGACCCCGAGTACATTCCCCCAACCCTGAACGCTGACCCCAAGTACAGTCTCCCAACCCTGAACCCTGAACTCTGACCCCAAGTACAGTCCCCCAACCCTGAACCCTGACCCCTGACCCCAACTACAGTCCCCAAACCCTGAACCCTGAACCCTGACCCTGAGTACAGTCCCACAACCCTGAACCCTGACCCCGACCCCAAGTACAGTCCCCCAACCCTGAACCCTGACCCCGAGTACAGTCCCTCAAACCTGAACTCTGACCCCAAGTACAGTCCCCCAACCCTGAATCCGGAACCCTGACCGCAAGTACAGTCCCCCAACCATGAACCCTGAAACCTGACCCCAAGTACAGTCCCCCAACCCTGAACCCTCAACTGTGACCCCATGTTCAGTCCCCCAACCCTGAACCCTGAACCCTGACCCCGAGTACCGTCCCCCAACCCTGAACCCTGACCCCTGAGCCCGAGTACAGTCCCCCAAACATGAACCCCGAACCCTCACCTCAAGTACAGTCACCCAACCCTGAACCCTGACCCCAAGTACAGTCCACCAACCCCGAACCCCAAACCCTGACCGGAAGTACAGTCCCCCAACGCTGAACCCTGACCCCAAGTACAGTCCCCCAACCCTGAACTCTGACCCCAAGTACAGTCCCCCAACACTGAAGCCGGACCCCAAGAACTGGCCCCCAACCCAGAACCATGAACTCTGACCCCCAGTACAGTCCCCAACCCTGAACCCTGACCCCTGACTCCAAGTACAGTCCCCCAAACCTGAACCCCGAACCCTGACCCCAAGTACAGTCACCCAACCCTGATCCCTGACCTCTGACCCCAAGTACACTCCCCCAACCCTGAATCCCGAACCCTGACCCCAAGTACAGTCCCCAACCCTGAACCCTGAACCCTGACCCCAAGTACGGTCGCCCAACCCTGAACCCTGACCCCTGACCCCAAGTACAGTCCCCCAACCCTGTACTCTGACCCCAAGTACAGTCCCCCACCCCTGAACCCCGAACCCTGACCCCAAGTACAGTCCCCCAACCCTGAACCATGAACTCTGACCCCAAGTAAAGTCCCCCAACCATGAATACCGAACCCTGACCGCAAGCACAGTCCACCATCCCTGAACACCGAACCCTGACCCCAAGTACGATCCCCGAACCCTGAACCCTGAACTCTGACACCAAGTAGAGTCCCCCAACCCTGAATCCTGAACCCTGACCCCAAGTACAGTCCACCAACGCCGGACCCCAAACCCTGACCCCAAGTACAGTACCCCAACCCTGAAACCTGACCCCTGACCCCAAGTACAGTCCCCCAGCCCTGAACTCTGACCCCAAGTACAGTCCGCCAACCATGAACCCTGACCCCAGGTACAGTCCCCCATTCCTGAACCCTCACTCCAAGTACAGTCCCCCAACCCTGAACCCTGAACTCTGACCCGAAGTACAGTCGCCAACCCAGAACTTTGAACCCGACGCCAAGTACAGTCCCCCAAACCTGAACCCCGAACCCTGACCCCAAGTACAGTTACCCAACCCTGAACCCTGACCCCTGACCCCAAGTACACTCCCCCAACCCTGAACGCCGAACCCTGACCCCAAGTACAGTCCCCCAACCCTGAAACCTGAACCCTGACCCTAAGTACAGTCGCCCAACCCTGAACCCTGACCCCTGACCACAAGTACAGTCCGCCAACCCTGAACTCTGACCCCAAGTACAGTCCCCCAACCCTGAACCCTGAACTCTGACCCCAAGTACAGTACCCCAACGGTAAACCCTGACCCCAAGTACAGTCCCCCAACCCTGAACCCTAAACTCTGACCCCAAGTACAGTCCCCCAACCCTGAACCCTGACCCCAAGTACAGGCCCCCAACTCTGAACCCTGAACTCTGACCCCAAGTACAGTCCCCAACCCTGAACCCTGACCCCTGACGCCAAGTACAGTCGCCCAAACCTGAACCCCAAATCCTGACCCCAAGTACAGTCACCCAACCCTGATCCCTGACCCCTGACCCCAAGTACACTCCCCCAACCCTGAATCCCAAACCCTGACCCCAAGTACAGTCCCCCAACCCTGAACCCCGAACCCTGACACCAAGTACAGTCGCCCAACCCTGAATCCCGAACCCTGACCCCAAGTACAGTCCCCCAACCCTGAACCCCGAACGCTGACCCCAAGTACAGTCCCCCAACCCTGAACCATGAACTCTGACCCCAAGTAAAGTCCCCCAACCCTGAATCCCGAACCCTGACCGCAAGCACAGTCCACCATCCCTGAACACCGAACCCTGACCCCAAGTACGACCCCCGAATCCTGAACCCTGAACTCTGACACCAAGTAGAGTCCCCCAACCCTGAATCCTGAAACCTGACCCCAAGTAGAGTCCACCAACGCTAAACCCCAAACCCTGACCCCAAGTACAGTCCCCCAACCCTGAAACCTGACCCCTGACCCCAAGTACAGTCCCCCAACACTGAACTCTGACCCCAAGTACAGTCCCCCAACCCTGAACCCTGACCCAAGTACAGTCCCCCAATCCTGGACCCTCACTCCAAGTACAGTCCCCCAACCCTGAACCCTGAACTCTGACCCCAAGTACAGTCGCCTTACCCTGAAGTTTGACCCCGACGCCAAGTACAGTCCCCCAAACCTGAACCCCGAACCCTGACCCCAAGTACAGTCACCCAACCCTGAACCCTGACCCCTGACCCCAAGTACACTCCCCCAACCCTGAATCCCGAACCCTGACCCCAAGTACAGTCCCCCAACCCTGAACCCTGAACCCTGACCCTAAGTACAGTCGCTCAACCCTGAACCCTGACACCTGACCATAAGTACAGTCCGCCAACCCTGAACTCTGACCCCAAGTACAGTCCCCCAACCCTGAACCCTGAACTCTGACCCCAAGTACAGTACCCCAACCCTAAACCCTGACCCCAAGTACAGTCCCCCAACCCTGAACCCTGACCCCAAGTGCAGTCCCCCAACCGTGAACCCTGAACCCTGACCTCGAGTACAGCCCCCAACCCCGAACCCTGACCCCAAGTACAGTCCCCCAACCCTGAACCCTGAACTCTGAACCCAAGTACAGTCCCCCAACGCTTAACCCTGACCCCTGAACCCAAGTACAGTCCCCCAACCCTGAACAGTGAACTCTGACCCCAAGGAAGCACCCCAACCCTGACCCCTGACCCCAACTACAGTCCCACAACCCTGAACCCTGACCCCGAGTACAGTCCCACAACACTGAACCCTGACCCCAAGTACAGTCCCCCAACCCTGAACCCTGACCCCGAGTACAGTCCCCCAAACCTGAGCTCTGACCCCAAGTACTGTCCCCCAACCCTGAACCCTGAACTCTGACCCCAAGTACAGTCCCCCAACCCTGAACCCGGAACCCTGACCCCGAGTACAGTCCCCCAACCCTGAACCCTGACCCCAAGTACAGTCTCCCAACCCTGAACCCTGAACTCTGACCCCAAGTACAGTCCCCCAACCCTGAACCCTGACCCCAACTACAGTCCCCCAACCCTGAACCCTGAACCCTGACCCCGAGTACAGTCCTACAACCCTGAACCCTGACCCCTGACCCCAAGTACAGTCCCCCAACCCTGAACCCTGACCCCGAGTACAGTCCCCCAAACCTGAACTCTGACCCCAAGTACAGTCCCCCAACCATGAACCCTGAAACCTGACCCCAAGTACTGTCCCCCAACCCTGAAACCTGAACTGTGACCCCATGTTCAGTCCCCCAACCCTGAACGCTGACCCCTGACCCCAAGTACAGTCCCCCAACCCTGAACCCTGAACCCTGACCCCGAGTACCGTCCCACAACCCTGAACCCTGACCCCGAGTACAGTCCCCCAAACATGAACCCCGAACCCTCACCTCAAGTACAGTCACCCAACCCTGAACTCTGACCCCAGGTACTGTCGCCCAACCCTGAACCCCCGAACCCTGACCCCAAGTACACATACCTGAACCCTGACCCCGAGTACAGTCCCCCAACCCTGAACACCGAACCCTGACCCCATTTGCGGTCCCCGATCCCTGAACCCTGAACTCTGACCGCAAGTAGAGTCCACCAACCCTGAACCCCAAACCCTGACTGGAAGTACAGTCCCCCAACACTGAGCCCTGACCCCTGACCCCAAGTACAGTCCCCAAACCCTGAACTCTGACCCCAAGTACAGTCCCCCAACCCTGAACCCTGACTCCAAGAACAGGATCACAACCCTGAACGTAGAACATAGAACATAGAACATTACAGCGCGGAAAAGGCCCTTCGGTCCACAATGTTGCGCCGACCAGTCTTATTTTTAAAAAAAAACATTGACCCTCTAATCTAAACCAATCCCTTTTCGTCCATAAACCTATCCACCAATCTCTTAAACGCCCCCAAACTAGGCGCATTTACAACTGCAGCAGGCAGGGCATTCCAGTCCCTCACCACCCTCTGGGTAAAGAACCTACCCCTGACATCCGTCCTATAACTACCCCCCCTTAATTTAAAGCCATGCCCCCTCGTGCTAGATTTCTCCATCCGAGGAAACAGGCTATCACCATCCACCCTATCTAAACCTCTAATCATCTTATATGTTTCTATAAGATCCCCTCTTAGCCGCCTTCTTTCCAGTGAAAACAACCCCAAATCCCTCAGCCTCTCCTCATAGGACCTCCCCTCCATACCAGGCAACATCCTGGTAAACCTCCTCTGCACCCTCTCCAAAGCCTCCACATCCTTCCTGTAATGTGGGGACCAGAACTGCACACAGTACTCCAAGTGCGGCCGCACCAGAGTTGTGTACAGTTGCAACATGACGCTGCGACTCCTAAATTCAATCCCCCTACCAATAAACGCCAAGACACCGTATGCCTTCTTAACAACCTTATCTACTTGATTCCCAACTTTCAGGGATCTATGTACACATACACCTAGATCCCTCTGCTCCTCCACTCTATTCAAAGTCCTCCCGTTACCCCTATACTCAACACATCTGTTATTCCTACCGAAATGGATTACCTCACACTTCTCCGCATTAAACTCCATCCGCCACCTCTCGGCCCAGCTCTGCAACCTATCCAAGTCACCCTGCAAACTTCGACACCCTTCCTCACAATCTACCACACCTCCGACTTTGGTGTCATCAGCAAATTTACTAATCCACCCAACTATACCCTCAACCAGATCATTAATAAAGATTACAAACAGCAGTGGCCCCAAAACAGATCCCTGAGGCACACCACTCGTAACCGAACTCCATGATGAATAATTACCATCAACCACCACCCTCTGTCTCCTATCTGCTAACCAATTCCTGATCCAAGTACCTAAATTACCACCAATCCCATACATCTGCATTTTCTGCAGAAGCATACCATGGTGAACCTTATCAAACGCCTTACTAAAATCCATATACACCACATCTACTGCCTTACCCCTATCCACCTCTTTGGTCACCTTCTCAAAGAACTCAATAAGAACCCTGAACTCTGACCCCAAGTACAGTCCCCAACCCTGAACCCTGACCCCTGACGCCAAGTACAGTTCCCCCAAACCTGAACCCCGAACCCTGACCCCAAAAACGCTCCCCGAACCCTGAATCCCGAACCCTGACCCCAAGTAGAGTCCCCCAACCCTGAACCCCGAACCCTGACCCCACGTACAGTCCCCCAACACTGAACCCTGACCCCTAACCCCAAGTACAGACCCCCAACCCTGAACTCTGACCCCAAGTACAGTCACCCAACCCTGAACTCTGACCCCAAGTACAGTCCCCCAACCCAGAACCCTGACCCCAAGTACAGTCCCCCAAACCAGAACCCTTACCCCTGACCCCAAGTACAGTCCCCCAAACCTGAACCCTCACCCCTGACCCCAAGTACCGTCCCCCAACCCCGGACTCCGAACCCTGACCCCAAGTACAGTCCCCCAACCCTGAACCCTGACCCCTGACCCCAAGTACACTCCCCCAAACCTGAACTCTGACCACAAGTACAGTCCCCCAACCCGGAACCCCGAACCCTGACCCCAAGTACAGTCCCCCAACACTGAACCCTGAACTCTGACCCCAAGTACAGTCCCCGAACCCTGATCCCCGAACCCTGACCCCAAGTACAGTCCCCCAACCCTGAATCCCGAACCCTGACCGCAAGCACAGTCCACCATCCCTGAACACCGAACCCTGACCCCAAGTACGATCCCCGAACCCTGAACCCTGAACTCTGACACCAAGTAGATTCCCACAACCCTGAACCCTGACCCCTGACCCCACGTACAGACCACCGTCCCTGAAACCTGACCCCTGACCCCAAGTTCAGTCCCCCAACCCTGAACCCTGAACCCTGAAACTAAGCAGTCCCCCAACCCTGAATCCTGAACTCTGTCCAGAAGTACAGTCCCCCATCCCTGTACCCTGATCTCTGACCCCAAGTACAGTCCCCCAACCCTGGACCCTGACCCCCGACCCCAAGTACAGTCCCCCAACTCTGAACCCCGAACCGTGACCCAAAGTACAGTCCCCCAACCCTGAACCCTGACCCCCGACCCCAAGTACAGTCCCCCAACCCTGAACCCCGAACCCTGACCCAAAGTACAGTCCCCAAACCCTGAACCCTGAACTCTGACCCCAAGAACAGCCCCCCAACCCTGAACCCTGACCCCAAGTACAGTCCCCCATCACTGAACCCTGACCCCAAGTACAGTCCGCCAACGATGAACCCTGACCCGTGACCCAAAGTACAGTCCCCCAACCCTGAACTCTGACCCCAAGTACAGTCCCCCAGCCCTGAACCCTGTCCCTTGAACCCAAGTACAGGCCCCCAACCCTGAACCCTGAACTCTGACCCCATGTGCAGTCCCCAAACCCTGAACCCTGACCCCTGACCCCATGTAGAGTCCCCCAACCATGAACCCTGAATCCTGACCCCAAGTACAGTGCCCCAACCCTGAACCCTGAACTCTGACCCCAAGTAGAGTCCCCCAAGCCTGAACCCTGACCCCTGACGCCAAGTACTGTCCCCCAAACCTGAACCACGAACCCTGACCCCAAGGACAGTCCCCCAACCATGAACCCTGACCCCTGACCCCAAGTACACTCCCCCAATCCTGAACCCCGAACCCTGTCCCTAAGCACAGTCCTCCAACCCTGAACCCTGACCACTGTACCCAAGTACAGTCCCCCAACCCTGAACTCCTACCCCATGTACAGTCCCCCAACCATGAACCCTGAAACCTGACCCCAAGTACAGTCGCCCAACCCTGAACCCCGAACCCTGACCCCAAGTACACTTACGTGAACCCTGACCCCGAGTACAGTCCCCCAACCCTGAATCCCGAACCCTGACCGGAAGTACAGTCGCCCAACACTGAACCCTGACCCCGGACCCCAAGTACAGTCCCCCAACCCTGAACTCTGACCCCAAGTACAGTCCCCCAACCCTGAAGCCGGACCCCAAGTACAGGCCCCCAACACTGAACCCTGACCCCAAGTACAGTCCCCAACCCTGAACCCTGACCCCTGACGCCAAGTACAGTCCCCCAAACCTGAATCCCGAACCCTGACCCCAAGTACAGTCACCCAACCCTGATCCCTGACCCCTGACCCCAAGTACACCCCCCAACCCTGAATCCCGACCCTGACCCCAAGAACAGTCCCCCAACCCTGAACCCTGAACCCTGACCCCAAGTGCAGTCGCCCAACCCTGAACCCTGACCCCTGACCACAAGTACAGTCCCCCAACCCTGTACTCTGACCCCAAGTACAGTCCCCCAACCCTGAACCCCGAACCCTGACCCCAAGTACAGTCCCCCAACCCTGAACCATGAACTCTGACCCCAAGTAAAGTCCCCCAACCCTGAATCCTGAACCCTGACCCCAAGTACAGTCCACCAACGCTGAACCCCAAACCCTGACCCCAAGTACAATCCCCCAACCCTGAAACCTGACCCCTGACCCCAAGTACAGTCCCCCAACCCTGAACCCTGACCCCAAGTACAGTCGCCCAACCCTGAACCCTGACCCCTGACCCCAAGTACAGTCCCACAACCCTGTACTCTGACCCCAAGTACAGTCCCCCAACACTGAACCCCGAACCCTGACCCCAAGTACAGTCCCCCAACCCTGAACCATGAACTCTGACCCCAAGTAAAGTCCCTCAACCCTGAATCCCGAACCCTGACCGCAAGCAAAGTCCACCATCCCTGAACACCGAACCCTGACCCCAAGTACGACCCCCGAACCCTGAACTCTGACACCAAGTAGAGTCCCCCAACCCTGAATCCTGAACCCTGACCCCAAGTACAGTCCACGAACGCTGAACCCCAAACCCTGACCCCAAGTACAGTCCCCCAACCCTGAAACCTGACCCCTGACCCCAAGTACAGTCCCCCAACCCTGAACTCTGACCCCAAGTACAGTCCCCCAACCCTGAACCCTGACCCCAAGTACAGTACCCCAACCCTGTTCCCTGACCCCAAGTACAGTCCCCCAATCCTGAACCCTGAACTCTGACCCCACGTACAGTCGCCAACCCTGAACTTTGACCCCGACGCCAAGTACACTCCCCCAACCCTGAATCCCGAACCCTGACCCCAAGTACAGTCCCCCAACTCTGAACCCCGAACCGTGACCCAAAGTACAGTCCCCCAACCCTGAACCCTGACCCCCGACCCCAAGTACAGTCCCCCAACCCTGAACCCCGAACCCTGACCCAAAGTACAGTCCCCAAACCCTGAACCCTGAACTCTGACCCCAAGAACAGCCCCCCAACCCTGAACCCTGACCCCAAGTACAGTCCCCCATCACTGAACCCTGACCCCAAGTACAGTCCGCCAACGATGAACCCTGACCCGTGACCCAAAGTACAGTCCCCCAACCCTGAACTCTGACCCCAAGTACAGTCCCCCAGCCCTGAACCCTGTCCCTTGAACCCAAGTACAGGCCCCCAACCCTGAACCCTGAACTCTGACCCCATGTGCAGTCCCCAAACCCTGAACCCTGACCCCTGACCCCATGTAGAGTCCCCCAACCATGAACCCTGAATCCTGACCCCAAGTACAGTGCCCCAACCCTGAACCCTGAACTCTGACCCCAAGTAGAGTCCCCCAAGCCTGAACCCTGACCCCTGACGCCAAGTACTGTCCCCCAAACCTGAACCACGAACCCTGACCCCAAGGACAGTCCCCCAACCATGAACCCTGACCCCTGACCCCAAGTACACTCCCCCAATCCTGAACCCCGAACCCTGTCCCTAAGCACAGTCCTCCAACCCTGAACCCTGACCACTGTACCCAAGTACAGTCCCCCAACCCTGAACTCCTACCCCATGTACAGTCCCCCAACCATGAACCCTGAAACCTGACCCCAAGTACAGTCGCCCAACCCTGAACCCCGAACCCTGACCCCAAGTACACTTACGTGAACCCTGACCCCGAGTACAGTCCCCCAACCCTGAATCCCGAACCCTGACCGGAAGTACAGTCGCCCAACACTGAACCCTGACCCCGGACCCCAAGTACAGTCCCCCAACCCTGAACTCTGACCCCAAGTACAGTCCCCCAACCCTGAAGCCGGACCCCAAGTACAGGCCCCCAACACTGAACCCTGACCCCAAGTACAGTCCCCAACCCTGAACCCTGACCCCTGACGCCAAGTACAGTCCCCCAAACCTGAATCCCGAACCCTGACCCCAAGTACAGTCACCCAACCCTGATCCCTGACCCCTGACCCCAAGTACACCCCCCAACCCTGAATCCCGACCCTGACCCCAAGAACAGTCCCCCAACCCTGAACCCTGAACCCTGACCCCAAGTGCAGTCGCCCAACCCTGAACCCTGACCCCTGACCACAAGTACAGTCCCCCAACCCTGTACTCTGACCCCAAGTACAGTCCCCCAACCCTGAACCCCGAACCCTGACCCCAAGTACAGTCCCCCAACCCTGAACCATGAACTCTGACCCCAAGTAAAGTCCCCCAACCCTGAATCCTGAACCCTGACCCCAAGTACAGTCCACCAACGCTGAACCCCAAACCCTGACCCCAAGTACAATCCCCCAACCCTGAAACCTGACCCCTGACCCCAAGTACAGTCCCCCAACCCTGAACCCTGACCCCAAGTACAGTCGCCCAACCCTGAACCCTGACCCCTGACCCCAAGTACAGTCCCACAACCCTGTACTCTGACCCCAAGTACAGTCCCCCAACACTGAACCCCGAACCCTGACCCCAAGTACAGTCCCCCAACCCTGAACCATGAACTCTGACCCCAAGTAAAGTCCCTCAACCCTGAATCCCGAACCCTGACCGCAAGCAAAGTCCACCATCCCTGAACACCGAACCCTGACCCCAAGTACGACCCCCGAACCCTGAACCCTGAACTCTGACACCAAGTAGAGTCCCCCAACCCTGAATCCTGAACCCTGACCCCAAGTACAGTCCACGAACGCTGAACCCCAAACCCTGACCCCAAGTACAGTCCCCCAACCCTGAAACCTGACCCCTGACCCCAAGTACAGTCCCCCAACCCTGAACTCTGACCCCAAGTACAGTCCCCCAACCCTGAACCCTGACCCCAAGTACAGTACCCCAACCCTGTTCCCTGACCCCAAGTACAGTCCCCCAATCCTGAACCCTGAACTCTGACCCCACGTACAGTCGCCAACCCTGAACTTTGACCCCGACGCCAAGTACACTCCCCCAACCCTGAATCCCGAACCCTGACCCCAAGTACAGTCCCCAACCCTGAACCCTGAACCCTGACCCTAAGTACATTCGCCCAACCCTGAACCCTGACCCCTGACCACAAGTACAGTCCCCCAACCCTGAACTCTGACCCCAAGTACAGTCCCCCAACCCTGAACCCTGAACTCTGACCCCAAGTACAGTACCCCAACCCTAAACCCTGACCCCAAGTACAGTCCCCCAACCCTGAACCCTAAACTCTGACCCCAAGTACAGTCCCCCAACCCTGAACCCTGACCCCAAGTACAGGCCCCCAACCCTGAACCCTGAACTCTGACCCCAAGTACAGTCCCCAACCCTGAACCCTGACCCCTGACGCCAAGTACAGTCCCCCAAACTTGAACCCCGAACCCTGACCCCAAGTACAGTCCCCCAACACTGAACCCTGACCCCTGACCCCAAGTACAGTCGCCCAACCCTGAACCCTGACCCCAAGTACAGTCCCCCAACCCTGTACTCTGACGCCAAGTACAGTCCCCCAACCCTGAACCCCGAACCCTGACCCCAAGTACAGTCCCCCAACCATGAACCATGAACTCTGACCCCAAGTAAAGTCCCCCAACCATGAATCCCGAACCCTGACCGCAAGCACAGTCCACCATCCCTGAACACCGAACCCTGACCCCAAGTACGACCCCCGAACCCTGAACCCTGAACTCTGACACCAAGTTGTGTCCCCCAACCCTGAATCCTGAACCCTGACCCCAAGTAGAGTCCACCAACGCTGAACCCCAAACCCTGACCCCAAGTACAGTCCCCCAACCCTGAAACCTGACCCCTGACCCCATGTACAGTCCCCCAACGCTGAACTCTGACCCCAAGTACAGTCCCCCAACCCTGAACCCTGACCCAAGTACAGTCCCCCAATCCTGAACACTCACTCCAAGTACAGTCCCCCAAACCTGAACCCCGAACCCTGACCCCAAGTACAGTCACCCAACCCTGAACCCTGACCCCTGACCCCAAGTACACTCCCCCAACCCTGAATCCCGAACCCTGACCCCAAGTACAGTCCCCCAACCCTGAAACCTGAACCCTGACCCTAAGTACAGTCGCCCAACCCTGAACCCTGACACCTGACCACAAGTACAGTCCGCCAACCCTGAACTCTGACCCCAAGTACAGTCCCCCAACCCTGAACCCTGAACTCTGACCCCAAGTACAGTACCCCAACCCTAAACCCTGACCCCAAGTACAGTCCCCCAACCCTGAACCCTGAACTCTGAACCCAAGTACAGTCCCCCAACGCTGAACCTGACCCCTGAACCCAAGTACAGTCCCCCAACCCTGAACACTGAACTCTGACCCTAACGAAGTACCCCAACCCTGAACCCTGACCCCTGACCCCATGTACAGTCCCACAACCCTGAACCCTGAACTCTGACCCCAAATACAGTCCCCCAACCCTGAACCCTGACCCCAAGTACAGTCCCCCAACCGTAAACCTTGAACTCTGACCCCATGTACAGTCCCCCAACACTGAACCCTGACCGCTGACCCCATGTACAGTCCCCCAACCCTGAACCCTGAACTCTGACCTCAAGTTCAGTCCCCTAACCCTGAAGCCTGAACCCTAAGCCAAGTACAGTCCCCCAACCCTGAACCATGACCCCAAGTAAAGTATCCCAACCCTGAACCCTGAACTCTGACCCCAGGTGCAGTCCCCCAACCCTGAACCCTGACCCCTGACCCCAACTACATTCCCCCAACCCTGACCCTGACCCCGAGTACAGTCCCACAACTCTGGACCCAGAAACCTGACCCCAAGTAGAGTCCCTCAATCCTGAACTCTGAACCCTGACCCCAAGTACAGTCCCACAACCCTGAACTCTTACCCCAAGTACAGTCCGCCAACCCTGAACTCTGACCCCAAGTACAGTCCCCCAACCCTGAACCCTGAACCCTGACCCCAAGTACAGTCCCCCAACACTGAACCCTGACCTCTGACCCCAAGTACAGTCCCCCAACCCTGAACCCTGATCCCAAGTACAGTCCCCCACCCCTGAACCCTGATCCCTGACCCCAAGTACAGTCCCCCACCCCTGAACCCTGATCCCTGACCCCAAGTACAGTCTCCCAAACCTGAACCCCGAACCATGATCCCAAGTAAAGTCCCCCAACCCTCACCTGAAGTACAGTCCCTCAACCCTGAACCCTGACCCCTGTCCCCAAGTGAAGACACCCAAACCCTGAACCCTGAACTCTGACCCCAAGTACAGTCCCTCAACCCTGAAACCTGACCCCTGACCCCATGAACACTCCCCCAACCCTAAACCCTGACCCCTGGCCCAAAGTAAAGTCCCCCAACCCTGAACCCTGACCCCTGACCCCAAGTACAGTCCCCCAACCCTGAACTCTGCCCCCAAGTACAGTCCCCCAACCCTGAACCCTGAACTCTGACCCCAAGTACAGTCCCCCAAACCTGAACCCCGAACCCTGACCCCAAGTACAATCTCCCAACACTTAACCCTGACCCCAGGAACAGTCCCCCAACACTGAACCATGACCCCTGACCCCAAGTACAGTCCCCCAACCCTGAACCCTGAAACCAAGTACAGTCCCCCAACCCTGAATCCTGAACTCTGTCCCCAAGTACAGTCCCCCAACCCTGAACCCTGAACTCTGACCCCAAGTACAGTCCCCCAACCCTCAACTCTGACCCCAAGTACAGTCCCACAACCCTGAACTCTTACCCCAAGTACAGTCCGCCAACCCTGAACTCTGACCCCAAGTACAGTCCCCCAACCCTGAACCCTGACCCCAAATACAGTTCCCCAACCCTGAACCCTAAAACCTGACCCCGAGTACAGCCCCCAACCCCGAACCCTGACCCCAAGTACAGTCCCCCAACGCTGAACCCTGAACTCTGACCCCAAGTACAGTCCCCAACCCTGAACTCTGACCCCAAGTACAGTCTCCCAACCCTGAACACTGAACACAAGTACAGTCTCCGAACCCTGAATCCCGAACCCTGACCCCAAATACTGTCCCCCAACCCTGAACCCTGAACTCTGAACCCAAGTACAGTCCCCCAACGCTGAACCCTGAACCCTGACCCCAAGTAGAGTACCCCAACCCTGAACCCCGAACCCTGACCCCAAGTACGGTCCCCCAACCCTGAACACTGAACTCTGACCCCATGGAAGTACCCCAACCCTGAACCCTGACCCCAAGTACAGTCCCCCAAACCTGAACCCTGACCCCTGACCCCAAGTACAGTCCCCCAACCCTGAACCCTCACCCCTGACCCCAAGTACAGTCCCCCAACCCTGAACTCTGACCCCAAGTACAGTCCCCCAACCCTGAACCCTGAACTCTGACCCCAAGTACAGTACCGCAAACCCGAACCCCGAACCCTGACCCCATGTACAATCCCCCAACACTTAACCCTGACCCCAGGAACAGTCCCCCAACACTGAACCATGACCACTGACCCCAAGTACAGTCCCCCAACCCTGAACCCTGAACCCTGAAACCAAGTACAGTCCCCCAACCCTGTATCCTGAACTCTGTCCCCAAGTACAGTCCCCCAACCCTGAACCCTGAACTCTGACACCAAGTACAGTCCCCCAACCCTCAACTCTGACCCCAAGTACAGTCCCACAACCCTGAACCCTGAACTCTGACCCCAAGTACAGTACCCCAACCCTAAACCCTGACCCCAAGTACAGTCCCCCAACCCTGAACCCTGACCCCAAGTACAGTCCCCCAACCCTGAACCCTGAAACCTGACCCCGAGTACAGCCCCCAACCCCGAACCCTGAACCCAAGTACAGTCTCCGAACCCTGAATCCCGAACCCTGACCCCAAATACTGTCCCCCAACCCTGAACCCTGAACTCTGAACCCAAGTACAGTCCCCCAACGCTGAACCCTGAACCCTGACCCTAAGTAGAGTACCCCAACCCTGAACCCCGAACCCTGACCCCAAGTACGGTCCCCCAACCCTGAACACTGAACTCTGACCCCAAGGAAGTACCCCAACCCTGAATCCTGACCCCAAGTACAGTCCCCCAACCCTGGACCCTCACCCCTGACCCCAAGTACCGTGCCCCAACCCCGAACTCCGAACCCTGACCCCAAGTACAGTCCCCCAACCCTGAACCCTGACCCCTGTCCCCAAGTAAAGTCCCCCAAACATGAACTCTGACCCCAAGTACAGTCCCCCAACCCGGAACCCCGAACCCTGACCCCAAGTACAGTCCCCCAACCCTGAACCCTGACCCCAAGTACAGTCCCCCAACCCTGATCCCTGACCCCTGACCCCAAGTACACCCCACCAACCCTGAATCCCGACCCTGACCCCAAGAACAGTCCCCCAACCCTGAACCCTGAACCCTGACCCCAAGTGCAGTCGCCCAACCCTGAACCCTGACCCCTGACCACAAGTACAGTCCCCCAACCCTGTACTCTGACCCCAAGTACAGTCCCCCAACCCTGAACCCCGAACCCTGACCCCAAGTACAGTCCCCCAACCCTGAACCATGAACTCTGACCCCAAGTAAAGTCCCCCAACCCTGAAACCTGACCCCTGACCCCAAGTACAGTCCCCCAACCCTGAACCCTGACCCCAAGTACAGTCGCCCAACCCTGAACCCTGACCCCTGACCCCAAGTACAGTCCCACAACCCTGTACTCTGACCCCAAGTACAGTCCCCCAACACTGAACCCCGAACCCTGACCCCAAGTACAGTCCCCCAACCCTGAACCATGAACTCTGACCCCAAGTAAAGTCCCTCAACCCTGAATCCCGAACCCTG
The DNA here is from genome assembly GCF_965287045.1 of Carcharhinus amblyrhynchos. NCBI lineage: Eukaryota > Metazoa > Chordata > Chondrichthyes > Carcharhiniformes > Carcharhinidae > Carcharhinus > Carcharhinus amblyrhynchos. The sequence goes on along the minus strand of NW_027649824.1, from coordinate 750,413 downwards.
ACCGCAAGCAAAGTCCACCATCCCTGAACACCGAACCCTGACCCCAAGTACGACCCCCGAACCCTGAACCCTGAACTCTGACACCAAGTAGAGTCCCCCAACCCTGAATCCTGAACCCTGACCCCAAGTACAGTCCACGAACGCTGAACCCCAAACCCTGACCCCAAGTACAGTCCCCCAACCCTGAAACCTGACCCCTGACCCCAAGTACAGTCCCCCAACCCTGAACTCTGACCCCAAGTACAGTCCCCCAACCCTGAACCCTGACCCCAAGTACAGTACCCCAACCCTGTTCCCTGACCCCAAGTACAGTCCCCCAATCCTGAACCCTGAACTCTGACCCCACGTACAGTCGCCAACCCTGAACTTTGACCCCGACGCCAAGTACACTCCCCCAACCCTGAATCCCGAACCCTGACCCCAAGTACAGTCCCCAACCCTGAACCCTGAACCCTGACCCTAAGTACATTCGCCCAACCCTGAACCCTGACCCCTGACCACAAGTACAGTCCCCCAACCCTGAACTCTGACCCCAAGTACAGTCCCCCAACCCTGAACCCTGAACTCTGACCCCAAGTACAGTACCCCAACCCTAAACCCTGACCCCAAGTACAGTCCCCCAACCCTGAACCCTAAACTCTGACCCCAAGTACAGTCCCCCAACCCTGAACCCTGACCCCAAGTACAGGCCCCCAACCCTGAACCCTGAACTCTGACCCCAAGTACAGTCCCCAACCCTGAACCCTGACCCCTGACGCCAAGTACAGTCCCCCAAACTTGAACCCCGAACCCGGACCCCAAGTACAGTCACCCAACCCTGATCCCTGACCCCTGACCCCAAGTACACTCCCCCAACCCTGAATCCCGAACCCTGACCCCAAGTACAGTCCCCCAACACTGAACCCTGACCCCTGACCCCAAGTACAGTCGCCCAACCCTGAACCCTGACCCCAAGTACAGTCCCCCAACCCTGTACTCTGACGCCAAGTACAGTCCCCCAACCCTGAACCCCGAACCCTGACCCCAAGTACAGTCCCCCAACCATGAACCATGAACTCTGACCCCAAGTAAAGTCCCCCAACCATGAATCCCGAACCCTGACCGCAAGCACAGTCCACCATCCCTGAACACCGAACCCTGACCCCAAGTACGACCCCCGAACCCTGAACCCTGAACTCTGACACCAAGTTGTGTCCCCCAACCCTGAATCCTGAACCCTGACCCCAAGTAGAGTCCACCAACGCTGAACCCCAAACCCTGACCCCAAGTACAGTCCCCCAACCCTGAAACCTGACCCCTGACCCCATGTACAGTCCCCCAACGCTGAACTCTGACCCCAAGTACAGTCCCCCAACCCTGAACCCTGACCCAAGTACAGTCCCCCAATCCTGAACACTCACTCCAAGTACAGTCCCCCAAACCTGAACCCCGAACCCTGACCCCAAGTACAGTCACCCAACCCTGAACCCTGACCCCTGACCCCAAGTACACTCCCCCAACCCTGAATCCCGAACCCTGACCCCAAGTACAGTCCCCCAACCCTGAAACCTGAACCCTGACCCTAAGTACAGTCGCCCAACCCTGAACCCTGACACCTGACCACAAGTACAGTCCGCCAACCCTGAACTCTGACCCCAAGTACAGTCCCCCAACCCTGAACCCTGAACTCTGACCCCAAGTACAGTACCCCAACCCTAAACCCTGACCCCAAGTACAGTCCCCCAACCCTGAACCCTGAACTCTGAACCCAAGTACAGTCCCCCAACGCTGAACCTGACCCCTGAACCCAAGTACAGTCCCCCAACCCTGAACACTGAACTCTGACCCTAACGAAGTACCCCAACCCTGAACCCTGAACTCTGACCCCAAATACAGTCCCCCAACCCTGAACCCTGACCCCAAGTACAGTCCCCCAACCGTAAACCTTGAACTCTGACCCCATGTACAGTCCCCCAACACTGAACCCTGACCGCTGACCCCATGTACAGTCCCCCAACCCTGAACCCTGAACTCTGACCTCAAGTTCAGTCCACTAACCCTGAAGCCTGAACCCTAAGCCAAGTACAGTCCCCCAACCCTGAACCATGACCCCAAGTAAAGTATCCCAACCCTGAACCCTGAACTCTGACCCCAGGTGCAGTCCCCCAACCCTGAACCCTGACCCCTGACCCCAACTACATTCCCCCAACCCTGACCCTGACCCCGAGTGCAGTCCCACAACTCTGGACCCAGAAACCTGACCCCAAGTAGAGTCCCTCAATCCTGAACTCTGAACCCTGACCCCAAGTACAGTCCCACAACCCTGAACTCTTACCCCAAGTACAGTCCGCCAACCCTGAACTCTGACCCCAAGTACAGTCCCCCAACCCTGAACCCTGAACCCTGACCCCAAGTACAGTCCCCCAACACTGAACCCTGACCTCTGACCCCAAGTACAGTCCCCCAACCCTGAACCCTGATCCCAAGTACAGTCCCCCACCCCTGAACCCTGATCCCTGACCCCAAGTACAGTCCCCCACCCCTGAACCCTGATCCCTGACCCCAAGTACAGTCTCCCAAACCTGAACCCCGAACCATGATCCCAAGTAAAGTCCCCCAACCCTCACCTGAAGTACAGTCCCTCAACCCTGAACCCTGACCCCTGTCCCCAAGTGAAGACACCCAAACCCTGAACCCTGAACTCTGACCCCAAGTACAGTCCCTCAACCCTGAAACCTGACCCCTGACCCCATGAACACTCCCCCAACCCTAAACCCTGACCCCTGGCCCAAAGTAAAGTCCCCCAACCCTGAACCCTGACCCCTGACCCCAAGTACAGTCCCCCAACCCTGAACTCTGCCCCCAAGTACAGTCCCCCAACCCTGAACCCTGAACTCTGACCCCAAGTACAGTCCCCCAAACCTGAACCCCGAACCCTGACCCCAAGTACAATCCCCCAACACTTAACCCTGACCCCAGGAACAGTCCCCCAACACTGAACCATGACCCCTGACCCCAAGTACAGTCCCCCAACCCTGAACCCTGAAACCAAGTACAGTCCCCCAACCCTGAATCCTGAACTCTGTCCCCAAGTACAGTCCCCCAACCCTGAACCCTGAACTCTGACCCCAAGTACAGTCCCCCAACCCTCAACTCTGACCCCAAGTACAGTCCCACAACCCTGAACTCTTACCCCAAGTACAGTCCGCCAACCCTGAACTCTGACCCCAAGTACAGTCCCCCAACCCTGAACCCTGACCCCAAATACAGTTCCCCAACCCTGAACCCTAAAACCTGACCCCGAGTACAGCCCCCAACCCCGAACCCTGACCCCAAGTACAGTCCCCCAACGCTGAACCCTGAACTCTGACCCCAAGTACAGTCCCCAACCCTGAACTCTGACCCCAAGTACAGTCTCCCAACCCTGAACACTGAACACAAGTACAGTCTCCGAACCCTGAATCCCGAACCCTGACCCCAAATACTGTCCCCCAACCCTGAACCCTGAACTCTGAACCCAAGTACAGTCCCCCAACGCTGAACCCTGAACCCTGACCCCAAGTAGAGTACCCCAACCCTGAACCCCGAACCCTGACCCCAAGTACGGTCCCCCAACCCTGAACACTGAACTCTGACCCCATGGAAGTACCCCAACCCTGAACCCTGACCCCAAGTACAGTCCCCCAAACCTGAACCCTGACCCCTGACCCCAAGTACAGTCCCCCAACCCTGAACCCTCACCCCTGACCCCAAGTACAGTCCCCCAACCCTGAACTCTGACCCCAAGTACAGTCCCCCAACCCTGAACCCTGAACTCTGACCCCAAGTACAGTACCGCAAACCTGAACCCCGAACCCTGACCCCATGTACAATCCCCCAACACTTAACCCTGACCCCAGGAACAGTCCCCCAACACTGAACCATGACCACTGACCCCAAGTACAGTCCCCCAACCCTGAACCCTGAACCCTGAAACCAAGTACAGTCCCCCAACCCTGCATCCTGAACTCTGTCCCCAAGTACAGTCCCCCAACCCTGAACCCTGAACTCTGACACCAAGTACAGTCCCCCAACCCTCAACTCTGACCCCAAGTACAGTCCCACAACCCTGAACCCTGAACTCTGACCCCAAGTACAGTACCCCAACCCTAAACCCTGAACCCAAGTACAGTCCCCCAACCCTGAACCCTGACCCCAAGTACAGTCCCCCAACCCTGAACCCTGAAACCTGACCCCGAGTACAGCCCCCAACCCCGAACCCTGAACCCAAGTACAGTCTCCGAACCCTGAATCCCGAACCCTGACCCCAAATACTGTCCCCCAACCCTGAACCCTGAACTCTGAACCCAAGTACAGTCCCCCAACGCTGAACCCTGAACCCTGACCCTAAATAGAGTACCCCAACCCTGAACCCCGAACCCTGACCCCAAGTACGGTCCCCCAACCCTGAACACTGAACTCTGACCCCAAGGAAGTACCCCAACCCTGAATCCTGACCCCAAGTACAGTCCCCCAAACCTGGACCCTCACCCCTGACCCCAAGTACCGTGCCCCAACCCCGAACTCCGAACCCTGACCCCAAGTACAGTCCCCCAACCCTGAACCCTGACCCCTGTCCCCAAGTAAAGTCCCCCAAACATGAACTCTGACCCCAAGTACAGTCCCCCAACCCGGAACCCCGAACCCTGACCCCAAGTACAGTCCCCCAACCCTGAACCCTGACCCCAAGTACAGTCCCCCAACCCTGAACCCTGAAACCTGACCCCGAGTACAGCCCCCAACCCCGAACCCTGACCCCAAGTACAGTCCCCCAACGCTGAACCCTGAACTCTGACCCCAAGTACAGTCTCCTAACCCTGAACCCTGAACCCAAGTACAGTCTCCGAACCCTGAATCCCGAACCCTGACCCCAAATACTGTCCCCCAACCCTGAACCCTGAACTCTGAACCCAAGTACAGTCCCCCAACGCTGAACCCTGAACCCTGACCCTAAGTAGAGTACCCCAACCCTGAACCCCGAACCCTGACCCCAAGTACGGTCCCCCAACCCTGAACAATGAACTCTGACCCCAAGGAAGTACCCCAACCCTGAATCCTGACCCCAAGTACAGTCCCCCAAACCTGGACCCTCACCCCTGACCCTAAGTACCGTGCCCCAACCCCGAACTCCGAACCCTGACCCCAAGTACAGTCCCCCAACCCTGAACCCTGACCCCTGTCCCCAAGTAAAGTCCCCCAAACATGAACTCTGACCCCAAGTACAGTCCCCCAACCCGGAACCCCGAACCCTGACCCCAAGTACAGTCCCCCAACACTGAACCCTGAACTCTGACCCCAAGTACAGCCCCCCAACCCTGAATCCCGAACCCTGACCCCAAGTACAGTCCCCCAACCCTGAACCCTGAACTCTGACCCCAAGTACAGTCCCCCAACCCTGAATCCCGAACCCTGACCGCAAGCACAGTCCACCATCCCCGAACTCCGAACCCTGACCCCAAGTACGGTCCCCGAACCCTGAACCCTGAACTCTGACACCAAGTACAGTCACCCAAACCTGAACCCTGAATTCTGACCCCAAGTACAGTCCCCCAACCCTGAACTCTGACCCCAAGTACAGTCCCCCAACCTGAAACCTGACCCCAAGTACAGTACCCCAACACTGAACCCTGACCTCAAGTACAGTCCCCCAATCCTGTACCCTCACTCCAAGTACACTCCCCCAAACCTGAACCCCGAACCCTGACCCCAAGTACAGACGCCAACCCTGAACTTTGACCCCGACGCCAAGTACACTCCCCCAAAACTGAACCCCGAACCCTGACCCCAAGTACAGTCACCCAACACTGAACCCTGACCCCTGACACCAAGTACACTCCCCCAACCCTGAATCCCGAACCCTGAACCCAAGTACAGTCCCCCAACCCTGAACCCTGAACCCTGACCCCAAGTACAGTCCCCCAACCCGGAACCCTGACCCCAAGTACAGTCCCCCAACCCTGAACTGTGACCCCAAGTACAGTCCCCCAACCCTGAACCCTGAACTCTGACCCCAAGTATAGTCCCCCAACCCGAAACTCTGACCCCAAGTACAGTCCCCCAACCCTGAATTCTGACCCCAAGTACAGTCCCCCAACCCTGAACTCTGACCCCAAGTACAGTCCCCCAACCTGAACCCTGACCCCAAGTACAGTACCCCAACCCTGAACCCTGACCTCAAGTACAGTCCCCCAATCCTGAACCCTCACTCCAAGTACACTCCCCCAAACCTGAACCCCGAACCCTGACCCCAAGTACAGACGCCAACCCTGAACTTTGACCCCGACGCCAAGTACACTCCCTCAAAACTGAACCCCGAACCCTGACCCCAAGTACAGTCACCCAACACTGAACCCTGACCCCTGACACCAAGTACACTCCCCCAACCCTGAATCCCGAACCCTGAACCCAAGTACAGTCCCCCAACCCTGAACCCTGAACCCTGACCCCAAGTACAGTCCCCCAACCCGGAACCCTGACCCCAAGTACAGTCCCCCAACCCTGAACTGTGACCCCAAGTACAGTCCCCCAACCCTGAACCCTGAACTCTGACCCCAAGTATAGTCCCCCAACCCTAAACTCTGACCCCAAGTACAGTCCCCCAACCCTGAACCCTGACCCCAAGTACAGTCCCCCAACCCTGAACCCTGAACCCAAGTACAGTCTCCGAACCCTGAATCCCGAACCCTGACCCCAAATACTGTCCCCCAACCCTGAACCCTGAACTCTGAACCCAAGTACAGTCCCCCAAACCGAACCCTGACACCTGAACCCAAGTACAGTCCCCCAACCCTGAACTCCGAACCCTGACCCCAAGTACGGTCCCCCAACCCTGAACCCTGAACTCTGACCCCAAGGAAGTACCCCAACCCTGAACCCTGACCCCTGACCCGACGTACAGTCCCCCAACCCTGAACCCTGAACACTGACCCTAAATACAGTCCCCCAAACCTGAACCCTGATCCCAAGTACAGTCCCCCAACCCTGAATACCGAACCCTGACCACAAGTACTGTCCCCCAACACTGAACCCTGAACCCTGACCCCAATTACAGACCCCAAACCTGAACCCTGACCCCTGACCCCAAGTACAGTACCCCAAACCTAAACCCTGACCCCTGACCCCAAGTACAGTTCCTCAACCCTGAAATCCGAACCCTGACCCCAAGTACAGTCCCCCAAACCTGACCCCTGACCCCAAGTACAGTCCCCCAAACCTGAACTCTGACCCCAAGTAAGGTCCACCAACCCTGAACCCCAACTCTGACCCCAAGTACAGTCCCCCAACCCTAAATCCCGAACCCTGACCGCAAGCACAGTCCCCCAACACTGAACATCGAACCCTGACCCCAAGTACGTTCCCCGAGCCCTGAACCCTGAACTCTGACCCCAAGTAGAGTCCCCCAACCCTGAACCCAGACCCAAGTACAGTCCACCAACCCTGAACCCCAAACCCTGACCCCAAGTACAGTCCAACACCCCTGAACCCTGACCCCTGACCCCAAGTACAGTCCCCCAACCCTGAACCCTGACCCCAAGTACAGTTCCCCAACCCAGAACTCTGACTGCAAGTACAGTCCCCCAACCCTGAACCCTGAACTCTGACCCCATTACAGTCCCCAACCCTGAACCCTGACCCCTGACGCCAAGTACAGACCCCAAACCTGAACCATGAACCCTGACCCCAAGTACAGTCACCCAATCCTGGACCCTGACCCCTGACCCCAAGTACACTCCCCCAACCCTGAAACCCGAACCCTGACCGCAAGTACAGTCCCCCAACCCTGAACCCTGAACCCTGAACCCTGACCCCAAGTACAGTCGCCCAACCCTGACCCCTGACCACAAGTACAGTCCCCCAACCTTGAACCCTGAACTCCGAACCCAGGTACTGTCGCCCAACCCTGAACCCCGAACCCTGACCCCAAGTACACTTACCTGAACCCTGACCCCGAGTACAGTCCCCCAACCCTGAATATCGAACTCTGACCGCAAGTGCAGTCCACCAACACTGAACCCTGACCGCAAGTACAGTCCCCAAACCCTGAACTCTGACCCCAAGTACAGTCCCCCAACCCTGAACCCTGACCCCAAGTACAGTCCCCCAACCCTGAACACTGACTCTAAGAACAGGACCCCAACCCTGAACCCTGAACTCTGACCCCAAGTACAGTCACCCAACCCTGAACCCTGACCCCAAGTACAGTCTCCTAACCCTGAACCCTGAACCCAAGTACAGTCTCCGAACCCTGAATCCCGAACCCTGACCCCAAATACTGTCCCCCAACCCTGAACCCTGAACTCTGAACCCAAGTACAGTCCCCCAACGCTGAACCCTGAACCCTGACCCTAAGTAGAGTACCCCAACCCTGAACCCCGAACCCTGACCCCAAGTACGGTCCCCCAACCCTGAACAATGAACTCTGACCCCAAGGAAGTACCCCAACCCTGAATCCTGACCCCAAGTACAGTCCCCCAAACCTGGACCCTCACCCCTGACCCTAAGTACCGTGCCCCAACCCCGAACTCCGAACCCTGACCCCAAGTACAGTCCCCCAACCCTGAACCCTGACCCCTGTCCCCAAGTAAAGTCCCCCAAACATGAACTCTGACCCCAAGTACAGTCCCCCAACCCGGAACCCCGAACCCTGACCCCAAGTACAGTCCCCCAACACTGAACCCTGAACTCTGACCCCAAGTACAGCCCCCCAACCCTGAATCCCGAACCCTGACCCCAAGTACAGTCCCCCAACCCTGAACCCTGAACTCTGACCCCAAGTACAGTCCCCCAACCCTGAATCCCGAACCCTGACCGCAAGCACAGTCCACCATCCCCGAACTCCGAACCCTGACCCCAAGTACGGTCCCCGAACCCTGAACCCTGAACTCTGACACCAAGTACAGTCACCCAAACCTGAACCCTGAATTCTGACCCCAAGTACAGTCCCCCAACCCTGAACTCTGACCCCAAGTACAGTCCCCCAACCTGAAACCTGACCCCAAGTACAGTACCCCAACACTGAACCCTGACCTCAAGTACAGTCCCCCAATCCTGTACCCTCACTCCAAGTACACTCCCCCAAACCTGAACCCCGAACCCTGACCCCAAGTACAGACGCCAACCCTGAACTTTGACCCCGACGCCAAGTACACTCCCCCAAAACTGAACCCCGAACCCTGACCCCAAGTACAGTCACCCAACACTGAACCCTGACCCCTGACACCAAGTACACTCCCCCAACCCTGAATCCCGAACCCTGAACCCAAGTACAGTCCCCCAACCCTGAACCCTGAACCCTGACCCCAAGTACAGTCCCCCAACCCGGAACCCTGACCCCAAGTACAGTCCCCCAACCCTGAACTGTGACCCCAAGTACAGTCCCCCAACCCTGAACCCTGAACTCTGACCCCAAGTATAGTCCCCCAACCCGAAACTCTGACCCCAAGTACAGTCCCCCAACCCTGAATTCTGACCCCAAGTACAGTCCCCCAACCCTGAACTCTGACCCCAAGTACAGTCCCCCAACCTGAACCCTGACCCCAAGTACAGTACCCCAACCCTGAACCCTGACCTCAAGTACAGTCCCCCAATCCTGAACCCTCACTCCAAGTACACTCCCCCAAACCTGAACCCCGAACCCTGACCCCAAGTACAGACGCCAACCCTGAACTTTGACCCCGACGCCAAGTACACTCCCTCAAAACTGAACCCCGAACCCTGACCCCAAGTACAGTCACCCAACACTGAACCCTGACCCCTGACACCAAGTACACTCCCCCAACCCTGAATCCCGAACCCTGAACCCAAGTACAGTCCCCCAACCCTGAACCCTGAACCCTGACCCCAAGTACAGTCCCCCAACCCGGAACCCTGACCCCAAGTACAGTCCCCCAACCCTGAACTGTGACCCCAAGTACAGTCCCCCAACCCTGAACCCTGAACTCTGACCCCAAGTATAGTCCCCCAACCCTAAACTCTGACCCCAAGTACAGTCCCCCAACCCTGAACCCTGACCCCAAGTACAGTCCCCCAACCCTGAACCCTGAACCCAAGTACAGTCTCCGAACCCTGAATCCCGAACCCTGACCCCAAATACTGTCCCCCAACCCTGAACCCTGAACTCTGAACCCAAGTACAGTCCCCCAAACCGAACCCTGACACCTGAACCCAAGTACAGTCCCCCAACCCTGAACTCCGAACCCTGACCCCAAGTACGGTCCCCCAACCCTGAACCCTGAACTCTGACCCCAAGGAAGTACCCCAACCCTGAACCCTGACCCCTGACCCGACGTACAGTCCCCCAACCCTGAACCCTGAACACTGACCCTAAATACAGTCCCCCAAACCTGAACCCTGATCCCAAGTACAGTCCCCCAACCCTGAATACCGAACCCTGACCACAAGTACTGTCCCCCAACACTGAACCCTGAACCCTGACCCCAATTACAGACCCCAAACCTGAACCCTGACCCCTGACCCCAAGTACAGTACCCCAAACCTAAACCCTGACCCCTGACCCCAAGTACAGTTCCTCAACCCTGAAATCCGAACCCTGACCCCAAGTACAGTCCCCCAAACCTGACCCCTGACCCCAAGTACAGTCCCCCAAACCTGAACTCTGACCCCAAGTAAGGTCCACCAACCCTGAACCCCAACTCTGACCCCAAGTACAGTCCCCCAACCCTAAATCCCGAACCCTGACCGCAAGCACAGTCCCCCAACACTGAACATCGAACCCTGACCCCAAGTACGTTCCCCGAGCCCTGAACCCTGAACTCTGACCCCAAGTAGAGTCCCCCAACCCTGAACCCAGACCCAAGTACAGTCCACCAACCCTGAACCCCAAACCCTGACCCCAAGTACAGTCCAACACCCCTGAACCCTGACCCCTGACCCCAAGTACAGTCCCCCAACCCTGAACCCTGACCCCAAGTACAGTTCCCCAACCCAGAACTCTGACTGCAAGTACAGTCCCCCAACCCTGAACCCTGAACTCTGACCCCATTACAGTCCCCAACCCTGAACCCTGACCCCTGACGCCAAGTACAGACCCCAAACCTGAACCATGAACCCTGACCCCAAGTACAGTCACCCAATCCTGGACCCTGACCCCTGACCCCAAGTACACTCCCCCAACCCTGAAACCCGAACCCTGACCGCAAGTACAGTCCCCCAACCCTGAACCCTGAACCCTGAACCCTGACCCCAAGTACAGTCGCCCAACCCTGACCCCTGACCACAAGTACAGTCCCCCAACCTTGAACCCTGAACTCCGAACCCAGGTACTGTCGCCCAACCCTGAACCCCGAACCCTGACCCCAAGTACACTTACCTGAACCCTGACCCCGAGTACAGTCCCCCAACCCTGAATATCGAACTCTGACCGCAAGTGCAGTCCACCAACACTGAACCCTGACCGCAAGTACAGTCCCCAAACCCTGAACTCTGACCCCAAGTACAGTCCCCCAACCCTGAACCCTGACCCCAAGTACAGTCCCCCAACCCTGAACACTGACTCTAAGAACAGGACCCCAACCCTGAACCCTGAACTCTGACCCCAAGTACAGTCACCCAACCCTGAACCCTGACCCCTGACCCCAAGAAAACTCCCCGAACCCTGAATCCCGAACCCTGACCCCAAGTAGAGTCCCCCAACCCTGAACCCTGAACCCTGACCCCGACGTACAGTCCCCCAACCCTAAACCCTGACCCCTAACCCCAAGTAGAGACCCCCAACCCTGAACTCTGACCCCAAGTACAGTACCCCAACCCTGAACCCTGACCTCAAGTACAGTCCCCCAACCCTGAACCCTGAACCCTGACCCCGACGTACAGTCCCCCAACCCTGAACCCTGACCCCTAACCCCAAGTAGAGACCCCCAACCCTGAACTCTGACCCCAAGTACAGTCACCCAACCCTGAACCCTGAACTCTGACCCCAAGTACAGTCCCCCAACCCTGAACTCTGACCCCAAGTACAGTCCCCCAACCCAGAACCCTGACTCCAAGTACAGTACCCCAACCCTGAACCCTGACCTCAAGTACAGTCCCCCAATCCTGAACCCTCACTCCAAGTACACTCCCCCAAACCTGAACCCCGAACCCTGACACCAAGTACAGTCGCCAACCCTGAACTTTGACCCCGATGCTAAGTACACTCCCCCAAACCTGAACCCCGAACCCTGACCCCAAGTACAGTCACCCAACACTGAACCCTGACCCCTGACACCAAGAACACTCCCCCAACCCTGAATCCCGAACCCTGAGCCCCAGTACAGTCCCCCAACCCTGAACCCTGAACCCTGACCCCAAGTACAGTCCCCCAACCCTGAACTGTGACCCCAAGTACAGTCCCGCAACCCTGAACCCTGAACTCTGACCCCAAGTACAGTCCCCCAACCCTAAACCCTGACCCCAAGTACAGTCCCCCTACCCTGAACCCTGGCCCCGAGCACAGCCCCCAACCCCGGACCATGACCCCAAGTACAGTCCCCCCAACCCTGAACCCTGAACTCTGACCCCAAGTACAGTCCCCCAACCCTGAACCCTGACCCCAAGTAAAGTCCCCCAACCCTGAACCCAAGTACAGTCTCCGAACCCTGAATCCCGAACCCTGACCCCAAATACTGTCCCCCAACCCTGAACCCTGAACTCTGAACCCAAGTACAGTCCCTCAAAACCAAACCCTGACCCCTGAACCCAAGTACAGTCCCCCAACCCTGAACCCCGAACCCTGACCCCAAGTACGGTCCCCCAACCCTGAACCCTGAACTCTGACCCCAAGGAAGTACCCCAACCCTGAACCCTGAACCCTGACCCCACGTACAGTCCCCCAACCCTGAACCCTGAACACTGACCCCAAATACAGTCCCCCAACCCTGAACCATGACCCCTGACCCCAAGTACAGTCTCCCAACCCTGAACTCTGACCCCAAATACAAACCCCCAACCCTGAACCCTGAACCCTGACCCCAAGTACAGTCCCCCAACCCTGAACCCTGACCCCAAGTACAGTCCCCCAACCCTGAACACCGAACCCTGACCACAAGTACTGTCCCCCAACACTGAACCCTGAACCCTGACCCCAATTACAGTCCCCCAAACCTGAACCCTGACCCCTGACCCCAAGTATAGTACCCCAAACCTAAACCCTGACCCCAAGTACAGTCCCTCAACCCCGAAATCCGAACCCTGACCCCAAGTACAGTCCCCCAAACCTGACCCCTGACCCCAAGTACAGTCCCCCAAACCTGAACTCTGACCCCAAGTAAGGTCCCTCAACCCTGAACCCCGAACTCTGACCCCAAGTACAGTCCCCCAACCCTAAATCCCGAACCCTGACCGCAAGCACAGTCCCCCAACACTGAACATCGAACCCTGACCCCAAGTACGGTCCCCGAACCCTGAACCCTGAACTCTGACCCCAAGTAGAGTCCCCCAACCCTGAACCCTGACCCAAGTACAGTCCACCAACCCTGAACCCCAAACCCCGACCGCAAGTCCAGTCCACCACCCTTGAACCCTGACCCCGACCCCAAGTACAGTCCCCCAACCCTGAACCCTGACCCCAAGTACATTTCCCCAACCCTGAATCCCGAACCCTGACCGCAAGTACAGTCCCCCAACCCTGAACCCTGAACCCTGAACCCTAACCCCAAGTACAGTCCCCCAATCCTGAACCCTGAATTCTGACCCCAAGTACAGTCCCCCCAACCCTGAACCCTGAACTCTGACCCCAAGTACAGTCCCCCAACCCTGAACCCTGAACTCTGACCCCAAGTACAGTCCCCCAACCCTGAACCCTGACCCCAAGTACAGTCCCCCAACCCTGAACCCTGACCCCTGACCCCAAGTACAGTCCCGAAACCCTGAACCCTGACCCTAAGACCAGTCCCCCAAACCTGAACCCTGACCCCTGAACCCAAGTACAGTCCCACAAACCTGAACCCTGACCCCTGACCCCAAGAACAGTCCCCTAACCCCGAACTCCGAACCCTGACCCCAAGTACGGTCCCCCAACCCTGAACCCTGACCCCTGACCTCAAGCACAGTCCCCCAACCCTGAACACCGCACCCTGACCCCCAGTACGGTCCCCGAACGCTGAACCCTGACCCCTGACCACAAGTACAGTCCACCAACCCTGAACCCCAAACCCTGACCCCGAGTACAGTCCCCCAAACCTGAACCCTGACCCCAAGTACAGTCCCCTAACCCTGAACCCTGACCCCAAGTACAGTCACCCAACCCTGAACCCTGAACCCTGACCCCGAGTACAGCGCCCAAACCCGAACCCTGACCCCAAGTACAGTCCCCCAACCATTAACCCTGAACTCTGACCCCAAGTACAGTCCCCCAACCCTGAACACAGACCCCAAGTACAGTCCCCCAACCATTAACCCTGAACTCTGACCCCAAGTACAGTCCCCCAACCCTGAACCCTGAACTCTGACCCCAAGTACAGAACCCCAACCCTGAACCCTGACGCCTGACCTGAAGTACAGTCCCCCAACCCTAAACTCTGACCCCAAGTACAGTCCCCCAACCCTGTACCCTGACCCCACGTACAGTCCCCCAAACCTGAACCCTGAACTCTGACCCCAAGTACAGTCACCAACCCTGAACCCTGAACACTGACCCCAAGTACAGTCCCCCAACCCTGAACCCTGACCCCAAGTACAGTCCCCCAACTGCGAACCCTGACCCCTAGTACAGTCCCCCAACCCTGAACCCCTATCCCTCACCCGAAGTACAGTCCCCCATCCCTGAACCCTCACACCTGTCCCCAAGTAAAGTCCCCAAACCCTGAACCATGAACTCTGAACCCAAGTACAGTCCCCCAACCATGAACTCAGACCCCAAGTACAGTCCCCCAGCCCTGAACCCTGACCCCAAGTACTGTCCCTCAACCCTGAAATCCGAACCCTGACCCCAAGTACAGTCTCCCAAACCTGACCCCGGACCCCTGACCCCAAGTACAGTCCCCCAAACCTGAACTCTGACCCCAAGTAAGGTCCCCCAACCCTGAACCCCGAACTCTGACCCCAAGTACAGTCCCCCAACCCTAAATCCCGAACCCTGACCGCAAGGACAGTCCCCCAACAATTAACATCAAACCCTGACCCAAGTACGGTCCCCGAACCCTGAACCCTGAACTCTGACCCCAAGTAGAGTCCCCCAACCATGAACCCTGACCCAAGTACAGTCCACCACCCCTGAACCCTGACCCCTGACCCTAAGTACAGTCCCCCAACCCTGAACTCTGACCCCAAGTACAGTCCCCCAACCCTGAACCCTGACCCCAATACAGTACCCCAACCCTGAACCCTGACCCCAAGTACAGTTCCCGAACCCAGAACTCTGACTCCAAGTACAGTCCCCCAACCCTGAACCCTGAACTCTGACCACATTACAGTCCCCAACCCTGAACCCTGACCCCTGACGCCAAGTACAGACCCCAAACCTGAACCCTGAACCCTGACCCCAAGTACAGACACCCAACCCTGAACCCTGAACCCTGACCCCTGACCCCAAGTACAGTCCCCCAGCCCTGAATCCCGATCCCTGACCGCAAGTACAGTCCCCCAACCCTGAACCCTGAACCCTGAACCCTGACCCCAAGTACAGTCCCCCAACCCTGACCCCTGACCACAAGTACAGTCCCCCAACCCTGAACCCTGAACTCTGACCCCAAGTACAGTCCCCCAACCCTGAACCCTGAATTCTGACCCCAAGTACAGTCCCCCAACCCTGAACCCTGAACTCTGACCCCATTACAGTCCCCAACCCTGAACCCTGACCCCTGATGCCAAGTACAGACCCCAAACCTGAACCCTGAACCCTGACCGCAAGTACAGTCCCCCAACCCTGAACCCTGAACCCTGACCCCAAGTACAGTCCCCCAACCCTGAACCCTGAACTCTGACCCCAGGTACTGTCGCCCAACCCTGAACCCCGAACCCTGACCCCAAGTACACTTACCTGAACCCTGACCCCGAGTACAGTCCCCCAACCCTGAATCCCGAACCCTGACCGCTAGCACAGTCCCCCAACCCTGAACACCGAACCCTGACCCCAAGTGCGTTCCCGATCCCTGAACCCTGAACTCTGACTGCAAGTACAGTCCACCAACCCTGAACCCCAAACCCTGACCGGAAGTACAGTCCCCCAACACTGAAGCCTGACCCCTGATCCCAAGTACAGTCCCCAAACCCTGAACTCTGATCCCAAGTACAGTCCCCCAACCCTGAACCCTGACCCCAAGTACAGTCCCCCAAACCTGAACCCTGACTCCAAGAACAGGACCACAACCCTGAACCCTGAACTCTGACCCCAAGTACATTCCCCAACCCTGAACCCTGACCCCTGACGCCAAGTACAGTTCCCCCAAACCTGAACCCCGAACCCTGACCCAAAGTACAGTCACCCAACCCTGAACCCTGACCCCTGACCCCAAGAAAACTCCCCGAACCCTGAATCCCGAACCTTGACCCCAAGTAAGGTCCCCAACCCTGAACCCTGAACCCTGACCCCACGTACAGTCCCCCAACCCTGAACCCTGACCCCTAACCCCAAGTACAGTCCCCCAACCTGGAACTGTGACCCCAAGTACAGTCCCCCTACCCTGAACCCTGACCCCAAGTACAGTCCCCCAACCCTGAACCCTGAACCCTGACCCCGAGTACAGCCCCCAACCCCGGACCCTGACCCCAAGTACAGTCCCCCCAACCCTGAACCCTGAACCTTAACCCCAAGTACAGTCCCCCAACCCTGAACCCTGACCCCAAGTACAGTCCCCCAACCCTGAACCCAAGTACAGTCTCCGAACCCTGAATCCCAAACCCTGACCCCAAATACTGTCCCCCAACCCGGAACTCTGAACTCTGGACCCAAGTACAGTCCCCCAAAACCAAACCCTGACCCCTGAACCCAAGTACAGTCCCCCAACCCTGAACCCCGAACCCTGACCTCAAGTACGGTCCCCCAACCCTGAACCCTGAACTCTGACCCCAAGGAAGTACCCCAACCCTGAACCCTGACCCCTGACCCCACGTACAGTCCCCCAATCCTGAACCCTGAACACTGACCCCAAATACAGTCCCCCAACCCTGAACCATGACCCCTGACCCCAAGTACAGTCCCCCATCCCTGAACCCTGCCCCCCAAGTACAGTCCCCCAACCCTGAACACCGAACCCTGACCACAAGTACTGTCCCCCAACACTGAACCCTGAACCCTGACCCCAATTACAATCCCCCAACCCTGAACCCTGACCCCAAGTACAGTACCCCAACCCTGAACCCTGACCTCAAGTACAGTCCCCCAATCCTGAACCCTCACTCCAAGTACACTCCCCCAAACCTGAACCCCGAACCCTGACCCCAAGTACAGTCACCCAACACTGAACCCTAACCCCTGACACCAAGTACACTCCCCCAACCCTGAATCCCGAACCCTGAACCCAAGTACAGTCCCCCAACCCTGAACCCTGAACCCTAACCCCAGGTACAATCGCCCAACCCTAAACCCCGAACTCTGACCCCAAGTACGGTCCCCGATCCCTGAACCTGAACTCTGACCCCAAGTACAGTCCCCCAACCCTGAACACTGACCCCAACTACAGTCCCCCAACCCTGAACCCTGACCCCAAGTACAGTCCCCCAACCCTGAACCCTGACCCCAAGTACAGTACCCCAACACTGAACTCTGACCCCAAGTACAGTCGCCCAACCCTGAACCCTGATCCCTGACGCCAAGTACAGTCCCCGAAACCTGAACCCCGAACCCTGACCACAAGTACAGTCTTCCAACACTGAACCTTGACCCCACGTACACTCCCCAAAACCTGAACCCCGAACCCTGTCACCAAGTACAGTCCCCCAACCCTGAACCCTGACCCCTGACCCCAAGTACAGTCCCCCAACCTTGAACTCCTACCCCAAGTACAGTCTCCCATCCATTAACCCTGAAACAAGACCCCAAGTACTGTCTCCCAACCCTGAACTCTGACCCCTAGTACAGTCCCCCAACACTGAACCCTGAACTCTGACCCCAAGTACAGCCCCCAACCCTGAACGCTGACCCCTGACCTCAAGTACAGTCCCCCAACCCTAATCCCTGAACCCTAACCCCGAGTACAGTCCTCCAACCCTGAACCCTGACCCCTGACCCCAAGTACAGTCCCCCAACCAATAACCCCGAACCCTCACCTCACGTACAGTCCCCCAACAATGAACTCTGACCCCAAGTACAGTCCCCCAACCCTAAACCCTGACCCCAAGTACAGTCCCCGAACCCTGAACCCTGAACTCTGACCCCAAGTACAGTCACCCAACCCTGAATTCCAACCACAAGTACAATCCCCCAACCATGAACCCTGACCCTGACCCCAAGTACAGTCCCCCAACCCTGAACTCTGACCCCAAGTACAGTCCCCCAACACTGAACCCTGAACTCTGACCCCAAGTACAGTCCCCCAACCCTGAACGCTGGCCCCTGACCCCAAGTACAGTCCCCCAACCCTGATCCCTGACCCCGAGTACAGCCCCCCAACCCTAAACCCTGACCCCTGACCCCAAGTACAGTCCCCCAACCATGAACCCCGAACCCTCACCTCAAGTACAGTCCCCCAACCCTGAACACTGACCCCAAGTACAGTCCCCCAACCCTGAACCCTGAACTCTGATCCCAAGTACAGTCCCCCAACGCTGAATCCTGAGCCCTGACCCCAAGTACAGTCCCCCAACCCTGAACACTAAACTCTGACCCCAAGTACAGTCACCCAACCCTGAACTCTGACCCCTGGTACAGTCACCCAACGCAGAACCCTGACCTCTGACCACAAGTACAGTCCGTCAACTCTGAACCCTGACCCCTGACCCCAAGAACACTCCCCCAACCCTGAACCCCGAACCCTGTCCCCAAGTACAGTCCCCAACCCAGACCCCTGACCCCAAGTACAGTCCCCCAACCATGAACCCTGACCATGACCCCAAGTACAGACCCCCAACCCTGAACTCTGACCCCAAGTACAGTCCCCCAACCCTGAACCCTGAACTCTGACCCCAAGTACAGTCCCCCAACCCTGAACCCTGAAACTGACCCCAAGTACAGTCCCCCAACCCTGAACCCTGAACCCTGACCCCGAGTACAGCCCCCCAACCCTGAACCCTGACCCCTGACCCCAAGTACAGTCCCCCAACAATGAATTCTGACCCCAAGTGCAGTCCCCCAACCCTGAACTCTGACCCCTGGTACAGTCGCCCAACCCTGAACCCTGAACCCTGACCCCAAGTACACTTACCTGAACCCTGACCCTGAGTACTGTCACCCAACCCTGAACCCTGACCCCAAGAACAGTCACCAACTCTGAACCCTGACCCCTGACCCCAAGTACAGTCCCCCAACCCTGAACCCTGAACCCTGACCCTAAGTACAGTCCCCCAGCCCTGAACCCGGCCACAAGTTCAGTCCCCCTACCCTGAACCCTGACCCCATGTACAGTTCCACAACCCTGAACCCTGAACTCTGACCCCAAGTACAGTCCCCCAAACCTGAACCCTGACCCCTGAACCCAAGTACAGTCCACCAACCCTGAACCCTGAACTCTGACTCCAAGTAGAGTCCCCCAACCCTGAACCCTGACCCCAAGTACAGTCCCCCTACCCTGAACCCTGACCCCAAGTACAGTTCCACAACCCTGAACCCTGAACTCTGACCCCAAGTACTGTCCCCCAACCCCGAACCCTGACCCCTGAACCCAAGTACAGTCCCCCAACACTGAACCCTGAACTCTGACTCCAAGTAGAGTCCCCCAACCCTGAACCCAGACCCAGACCCCATGTACAGTTCCCCCAACCCTGAACCCTGAACTCAGACACCAAGTACAGTCCCCCAACCCTGAACCCTGACCGCTGACCCCATGTACAGTCCCCCAACACTGAACCCCGAATCCTGACCCCGAGTACAGTCCCCCAACCCTGAACTCTGACCCCAAGTTCAGTCCCCCAACCCTGAACCCTGAACTCTGACCTGAAGTACAGTCCCCCAACCCTGAACCCTGAACCCTAACCCAAGTACAGTCCCCCAACCCTGAACCCTGAGCCCAAGTACAGTCCCCCAACCCTGAACCCTGAACTCTGACCCCAAGTACAATTCCCCAACCCTGAACCCTGACCCCGAGTACAGTCCGCCAACCCTGAACCCTGACCTCTGACCCCAAGTACAGCCCCCCACCCCTGAACCCTGAACCCTGACCCCAAGTACACTCCCCTGAGGCTGAACCCTGACCCCAAGTACAGTCCCCACCCCAGAACCCTGATCCCTGACCCCAAATACAGTCTCCCAAACCTGAACCCCGAACCCTGACCCCAAGTACAGTCTCACAACCCTGAACCCTGTAGTCTGACCCCAAGTGCAGTCCCACAACCCTGAATCCTGTCCCCTGACCCCATGTACAGTCCCCCAACCCTGAACCCCGAATGCTGACCCCAAGTACAGTCGCCCAACCCTGAACTCTGACCCCAAGTACAGTGCCTCAACCCTGAACCCTGAACTCTGACCCCAAGTACAGTCCCCCAACCCTGGACCCTGACCCCAAATACAGTCCCCCAACCCTGAACCCTGACCCCAAGTACAGTCCCCCAACCCTGAACCCTGACCCCAAGTACAGTCCCCCAACCCTGAACCCTGAACTCTGACCCCAAGTACAGTCGCCCAACCCTGAACCCTGACCCCTGACGCCAAGTACAGTCCCCCAAAACTGAACCCCGAACCCTGACCCCGAGTACAGTCCCCCAACCATGAACCCTGACGCCTGACCCCAAGAACACTCCCCCAACCCTGAACACCGAACCCTGTCCCCAAGTACAGTCCCCAACCCAGACCCCTGACCCCAAGTACAGTGCCCCAACCCTGAACCCTGACCCCAAGCACAGTCCCCCAACCATGAACCCTGACCCTGACCCCAAGTACAGTTCCCCAACCCTGAACTCTGACCCCAAGTACAGTCCCCCAACACTGAATCCTGAACTCTGACCCCAAGTACAGTCCCCCAGCCCTGAACACTGAACCCTGACCCCGAGTACAGCCCCCCAACCCTGAACCCTGACCCCTGACCCCAGGTACAGTCCCCCAACCATGAACCCCGAACCCTCACCTCAACTACTGTCCCCCAACAATGAATTCTGACCCCAAGTACAGTCCCCCAACCCTAAACCCTGAACTCTGACCCCAAGTACAGTCGCCCAAAGCTGAATCCGGAGCCCTGACCCCAAGTACAGTCCCCCAACCCTGAACACTAAACTCTGACCCCAAGTACAGTCACCCAACCCTGAAATCTGACCCCTGGTACAGTCGCCCAACCCTGAACCCTGAACCCTGACCCCAAGTACACTTACCTCAACCCCGACCCTGAGTACAGTCACCCAACCCTGAACCCTGACCCCAAGTTCAGTCCCCCAAGCCTGAAACCTGAACCCTGACCCAAAGTACAGTCCCCCAACCCTGAACCCTGACCCCAAGTACAGTCACCAACTCTGAACCCTGACCCCTGACCCCAAGTACAGTCCCCCAACCCTGAACCCTGACCCCAAGTACAGTCACCGACTCTGAATCCTGACCCCTGACCCCAAGTACAGTCCCCCAACCCTGAACCCTGAACCCTGACCCTAAGTACAGTCCCCTAACCCTGAACCCTGACCCCAAGTACAGTCCCCCTACCCTGAACGCTGACCCCAAGTACAGTTCCACAAACCTGAACCCTGAACTCTGACCCCAAGTACAGTCCCCCAACACTGAACCCTGACCCCTGAACCCAAGTACAGTCCCCCAACCCTGAACCCTGAACTCAGACTCCAAGTAGAGTCTCCCAACCCTGACCCCTGACCCCAAGTACAGTCCCCCAACCCTGAACCCTGAACTCTGACCCAAAGTACAGTCGCCCAACCCTGAACCCGGACCCCTGACGCCAAGTATATACCACAAAACTGAACCCCGAACCCTGACCCCGAGTACAGTCCCCCAACCCTGAACCCTGATGCCTGACCCCAAGAACACTCCCCCAACCCTGAACCCCGAACCCTGTCCCCAAGTACAGTCCCCAAACCCAGACCCCTGACCCCAAGTACAGTCCCCCAACCCTGAACTCCTACCCCAAGTACAGTCCCCCAACCATGAACCCTGACCCTGACCCCAAGTACAGTCCCCCAACCCTGAACTCTGACCCCAAGTACAGTCCCCCAACACTGAACCCTGAACTCTGACCCCAAGTGCAGTCCCCCAACACTGAACCC
Source organism: Carcharhinus amblyrhynchos (assembly GCF_965287045.1). Taxonomy (NCBI): domain Eukaryota; kingdom Metazoa; phylum Chordata; class Chondrichthyes; order Carcharhiniformes; family Carcharhinidae; genus Carcharhinus; species Carcharhinus amblyrhynchos. The sequence goes on along the minus strand of NW_027649824.1, from coordinate 728,108 downwards.
TGAACCCTGACCCCAAGTCCTGTCCCCCAACCCTGAACCCTGAACCCTGACCCCGAGTACAGCCTCCCAATCCTGAACCCTGAACCCTCACCTCAACTACTGTCCCCCAACAATGAATTCTGACCCCAAGTAAAGTCCCCCAACCCTGAACACTGACCCCAAGTACAGTCCCCCAACCCTGAACTCTGAACTCTGACCCCAAGTACAGTCCCCCAAACCTGAACACAGACCCCAAGTACAGTCCCCCAACCCTGAAAACTGACCCCAAATACAGTCCCCCAACCCTGAACCCTGAACTCTGACCCCAAGTACAGTCCCCCAACCCTGAACACTGACCCCAAGTACAGTCCCCCAACTCTGAACCCTGACCCCAAGTACAGTCCCCCAACCCTGAACCCTGAACCCAAGAACAGTCCCTCAATCCGGAACCCTGACCCCAAGTACAGTCCCCCAAACCTGAACCCTGAACCCTGAACCCAAGTACAGTCTCCCAACACTGAACCCTGACCCCTGACCCCATGTACAGTCCCCCAACCCTGAACCCTGACCCCAAGTACAGTCCCCCAACCCTGTACCCTGAACTCTGACCCCAAGTACAGTTCCCCAACCCTGAACTCTGACCCCAAGTACACTCCCCCAACCCTGAACCCTGAACTCTGACACCAAGTACAGTTCCCCAACACTGAATCCTGAACCCTGACCCCAAGTTCAGTCACCCAAACCTGAACCGTGACCCCTGACCCCAAGTACAAAGCCCCAACCCTGAACACTGACCCCAAGTACAGTCCCCCAACCCTGAACCCTGAACTCTGACCCCAAGTACAGTCCCCCAACCCTGTACACTGACCCCAAGTACAGTCCCCCAACCCTGAACTCTGACCCCAAGTACAGTCCCCCAACCCTGAACCCTGACCTGACCCCAAGAACAGTCCCTGAACCCTGAACCCTGACCCCTCACCCCAAGTACAGTCCCCCAACACTGAACTCTGAACTCTGACCCAAAGTACAGTCGCCCAACCCTGAACCCGGACCCCTGACGCCAAGTACAGTCCCCCAAAACTGAACCCCGAACCCTGACCCCGAGTACAGTCTCCCAACCCTGAACCCTGACGCCTGACCCCAAGAACACTCCCCCAACCCTGAACCTCGAACCCTGACCCCAAGTACAATCCCCCAACCCTGAACTCCTACCCCAAGTACAGTCCCCCTACCATGAACCCTGACCCTGACCCCAAGTACAGTCCCCCAACCCTGAACTCTGTCCCCAAGTACAGTCCCCCAACACTGAACCCTGAACTCTGACCCCAAGTACAGTCCCCCAACCCTGAACCCTGAACCCTGACCCCAAGTACAGTCCCCCAACCTGAACCCTGAGCCCTGACCCCGAGTACAGTCCCCCAACCCTGAACACTAAACTCTGACCCCAAGTACAGTCACCCAACCCTGAAATCTGACCCCTGGTACAGTCGCCCAACCCTGAACCCTGAACCCTGACCCCAAGTACACTTACCTCAACCCCGACCCTGAGTACAGTCACCCAACCCTGAACCCTGACCCCAAGTTCAGTCCCCCAAGCCTGAAACCTGAACCCTGACCCAAAGTACAGTCCCCCAACCCTGAACCCTGACCCCAAGTACAGTCACCAACTCTGAACCCTGACCCCTGACCCCAAGTACAGTCCCCCAACCCTGAACCCTGACCCCAAGTCCAGTCACCGACTCTGAATCCTGACCCCTGACCCCAAGTACAGTCCCCCAACCCTGAACCCTGACCCCAAGTCCAGTCACCGACTCTGAATCCTGACCCCTGACCCCAAGTACAGTCCCCCAACCCTGAACCCTGAACCCTGACCCTAAGTACAGTCCCCTAACCCTGAACCCTGACCCCAAGTACAGTCCCCCTACCCTGAATGCTGATCCCAAGTACAGTTCCACAAACCTGAACCCTGAACTCTGACCCCAAGTACAGTCCCCCAACACTGAACCCTGACCCCTGAACCCAAGTACAGTCCCCCAACCCTGAACCCTGAACTCAGACTCCAAGTACAGTCCCCAACCCTGACCCCTGACCCCAAGTACAGTCCCCCAACCAATAACCCCGAACCCTCACCTCACGTACAGTCCCCCATCAATGAACTCTGACCCCAAGTACAGACCCCCAACCCTGAACCCTGACCACAAGTACAGTCGCCCAACCCTGAACCCGGACCCCTGACGCCAAGTATATACCACAAAACTGAACCCCGAACCCTGACCCCGAGTACAGTCCCCCAACCCTGAACCCTGATGCCTGACCCCAAGAACACTCCCCCAACCCTGAACCCCGAACCCTGTCCCCAAGTACAGTCCCCAAACCCAGACCCCTGACCCCAAGTACAGTCCCCCAACCCTGAACTCCTACCCCAAGTACAGTCCCCCAACCATGAACCCTGACCCTGACCCCAAGTACAGTCCCCCAACCCTGAACTCTGACCCCAAGTACAGTCCCCCAACACTGAACCCTGAACTCTGACCCCAAGTGCAGTCCCCCAACACTGAACCCTGAACCCTGACCCCAAGTCCTGTCCCCCAACCCTGAACCCTGAACCCTGACCCCGAGTACAGCCTCCCAATCCTGAACCCCGAACCCTCACCTCAACTACTGTCCCCCAACAATGAATTCTGACCCCAAGTAAAGTCCCCCAACCCTGAACACTGACCCCAAGTACAGTTCCCCCAACCCTGAACCCAGAACTCTGACCCCAAGTACAGTCGCCCAAAGCTGAATCCTGCACCCTGAACCCAAGAACAGTCCCTCAATCCTGAACCCTGACCCCAAGTTCAGTCCCCCAAACCTGAACCGTGACCCCAAGTACAGTCCCCCAACCCTGAACTCTGAACTCTGACCTCAAGTACAGTCCCCCAAACCTGAACACAGACCCCAAGTACAGTCCTCCAACCCTGAAAACTGACCCCAAATACAGTCCCCAACCCTGAACCCTGAACTCTGACCCCAAGTACAGTCCCCCAACCCTGAACACTGACCCCAAGTACAGTCCCCCAACCCTGAACCCTGACCCCAAGTACAGTCCCCCAACGCTGAACCCTGAACCCTGACCCCAAGTACAGTCCCCCAACTCTGAACACTGACCCCAAGTACAGTCCCCCAACTCTGAACCCTGACCCCAAGTACAGTCCCCCAACCCTGAACCCTGAACCCAAGAACAGTCCCTCAATCCGGAACCCTGACCCCAAGTACAGTCCCCCAAACCTGAACCCTGAACCCTGAACCCAAGTACAGTCTCCCAACACTGAACCCTGACCCCTGACCCCATGTACAGTCCCCCAACCCTGAACCCTGACCCCAAGTACAGTCCCCCAACCCTGTACCCTGAACTCTGACCCCAAGTACAGTTCCCCAACCCTGAACTCTGACCCCAAGTACACTCCCCCAACCCTGAACCCTGAACTCTGACACCAAGTACAGTTCCCCAACACTGAATCCTGAACCCTGACCCCAAGTTCAGTCACCCAAACCTGAACCGTGACCCCTGACCCCAAGTACAAAGCCCCAACCCTGAACACTGACCCCAAGTACAGTCCCCCAACCCTGAACCCTGAACTCTGACCCCAAGTACAGTCCCCCAACCCTGTACACTGACCCCAAGTACAGTCCCCCAACCCTGAACTCTGAGAACCCTGACCTGACCCCAAGAACAGTCCCTGAACCCTGAACCCTGACCCCTCACCCCAAGTACAGTCCCCCAACACTGAACTCTGAACTCTGACCCAAAGTACAGTCGCCCAACCCTGAACCCGGACCCCTGACGCCAAGTACAGTCCCCCAAAACTGAACCCCGAACCCTGACCCCGAGTACAGTCTCCCAACCCTGAACCCTGACGCCTGACCCCAAGAACACTCCCCCAACCCTGAACCTCGAACCCTGACCCCAAGTACAATCCCCCAACCCTGAACTCCTACCCCAAGTACAGTCCCCCTACCATGAACCCTGACCCTGACCCCAAGTACAGTCCCCCAACCCTGAACTCTGTCCCCAAGTACAGTCCCCCAACACTGAACCCTGAACTCTGACCCCAAGTACAGTCCCCCAACCCTGAACCCTGAACCCTGACCCCAAGTACAGTCCCCCAACCTGAACCCTGAGCCCTGACCCCGAGTACAGTCCCCCAACCCTGAACACTAAACTCTGACCCCAAGTACAGTCACCCAACCCTGAAATCTGACCCCTGGTACAGTCGCCCAACCCTGAACCCTGAACCCTGACCCCAAGTACACTTACCTCAACCCCGACCCTGAGTACAGTCACCCAACCCTGAACCCTGACCCCAAGTTCAGTCCCCCAAGCCTGAAACCTGAACCCTGACCCAAAGTACAGTCCCCCAACCCTGAACCCTGACCCCAAGTACAGTCACCAACTCTGAACCCTGACCCCTGACCCCAAGTACAGTCCCCCAACCCTGAACCCTGACCCCAAGTCCAGTCACCGACTCTGAATCCTGACCCCTGACCCCAAGTACAGTCCCCCAACCCTGAACCCTGACCCCAAGTCCAGTCACCGACTCTGAATCCTGACCCCTGACCCCAAGTACAGTCCCCCAACCCTGAACCCTGAACCCTGACCCTAAGTACAGTCCCCTAACCCTGAACCCTGACCCCAAGTACAGTCCCCCTACCCTGAACGCTGATCCCAAGTACAGTTCCACAAACCTGAACCCTGAACTCTGACCCCAAGTACAGTCCCCCAACACTGAACCCTGACCCCTGAACCCAAGTACAGTCCCCCAACCCTGAACCCTGAACTCAGACTCCAAGTACAGTCCCCCAACCCTGACCCCTGACCCCAAGTACAGTCCCCCAACCAATAACCCCGAACCCTCACCTCACGTACAGTCCCCCATCAATGAACTCTGACCCCAAGTACAGACCCCCAACCCTGAACCCTGACCACAAGTACAGTCGCCCAACCCTGAACCCGGACCCCTGACGCCAAGTATATACCACAAAACTGAACCCCGAACCCTGACCCCGAGTACAGTCCCCCAACCCTGAACCCTGATGCCTGACCCCAAGAACACTCCCCCAACCCTGAACCCCGAACCCTGTCCCCAAGTACAGTCCCCAAACCCAGACCCCTGACCCCAAGTACAGTCCCCCAACCCTGAACTCCTACCCCAAGTACAGTCCCCCAACCATGAACCCTGACCCTGACCCCAAGTACAGTCCCCCAACCCTGAACTCTGACCCCAAGTACAGTCCCCCAACACTGAACCCTGAACTCTGACCCCAAGTGCAGTCCCCCAACACTGAACCCTGAACCCTGACCCCAAGTCCTGTCCCCCAACCCTGAACCCTGAACCCTGACCCCGAGTACAGCCTCCCAATCCTGAACCCCGAACCCTCACCTCAACTACTGTCCCCCAACAATGAATTCTGACCCCAAGTAAAGTCCCCCAACCCTGAACACTGACCCCAAGTACAGTTCCCCCAACCCTGAACCCAGAACTCTGACCCCAAGTACAGTCGCCCAAAGCTGAATCCTGCACCCTGAACCCAAGAACAGTCCCTCAATCCTGAACCCTGACCCCAAGTTCAGTCCCCCAAACCTGAACCGTGACCCCAAGTACAGTCCCCCAACCCTGAACTCTGAACTCTGACCTCAAGTACAGTCCCCCAAACCTGAACACAGACCCCAAGTACAGTCCTCCAACCCTGAAAACTGACCCAAATACAGTCCCCCAACCCTGAACCCTGAACTCTGACCCCAAGTACAGTCCCCCAACCCTGAACACTGACCCCAAGTACAGTCCCCCAACCCTGAACCCTGACCCCAAGTACAGTCCCCCAACGCTGAACCCTGAACCCTGACCCCAAGTACAGTCCCCCAACTCTGAACCCTGACCCCATGTACAGTCCCCCAACCCTGAACCCTGAACCCAAGAACAGTCCCTCAATCCGGAACCCTGACCCCAAGTACAGTCCCCCAAACCTGAACCCTGAACCCTGAACCCAAGTACAGTCTCCCAACACTGAACCCTGACCCCTGACCCCATGTACAGTCCCCCAACCCTGTACCCTGAACTCTGACCCCAAGTACAGTTCCCCAACCCTGAACTCTGACCCCAAGTACACTCCCCCAACCCTGAACCCTGAACTCTGACACCAAGTACAGTTCCCCAACACTGAATCCTGAACCCTGACCCCAAGTTCAGTCACCCAACCTGAACCGTGACCCCTGACCCCAAGTACAGAGCCCCAACCCTGAACACTGACCCCAAGAACAGTCCCCGAACCCTGAACCCTGACCCCTCACCCCAAGTACAGTCCCCCAACACTGAACTCTGAACTCTGACCCAAAGTACAGTCGCCCAACCCTGAACCCGGACCCCTCACCCCAAGTACAGTCCCCCAACCCTGAACCCTGAACCCTGACCCCAAGTACAGTCCCCCAACCCTGAACCCTGAGCCCTGACCCCGAGTACAGTCCCCCAACCCTGAACACTAAACTCTGACCCCAAGTACAGTCACCCAACCCTGAAATCTGACCCCTGGTACAGTCGCCCAACCCTGAACCCTGAACCCTGACCCCAAGTACACTTACCTCAACCCCGACCCTGAGTACAGTCACCCAACCCTGAACCCTGACCCCAAGTTCAGTCCCCCAAGCCTGAAACCTGAACCCTGACCCAAAGTACAGTCCCCCAACCCTGAACCCTGACCCCAAGTACAGTCACCAACTCTGAACCCTGACCCCTGACCCCAAGTACAGTCCCCCAACCCTGAACCCTGACCCCAAGTCCAGTCACCGACTCTGAATCCTGACCCCTGACCCCAAGTACAGTCCCCCAACCCTGAACCCTGACCCCAAGTCCAGTCACCGACTCTGAATCCTGACCCCTGACCCCAAGTACAGTCCCCCAACCCTGAACCCTGAACCCTGACCCTAAGTACAGTCCCCTAACCCTGAACCCTGACCCCAAGTACAGTCCCCCTACCCTGAACGCTGACCCCAAGTACAGTTCCACAAACCTGAACCCTGAACTCTGACCCCAAGTACAGTCCCCCAACACTGAACCCTGACCCCTGAACCCAAGTACAGTCCCCCAACCCTGAACCCTGAACTCAGACTCCAAGTACAGTCCCCCAACCCTGACCCCTGACCCAAGTACAGTCCCCCAACCAATAACCCCGAACCCTCACCTCACGTACAGTCCCCCATCAATGAACTCTGACCCCAAGTACAGACCCCCAACCCTGAACCCTGACCACAAGTACAGTCGCCCAACCCTGAACCCGGACCCCTGACGCCAAGTATATACCACAAAACTGAACCCCGAACCCTGACCCCGAGTACAGTCCCCCAACCCTGAACCCTGATGCCTGACCCCAAGAACACTCCCCCAACCCTGAACCCCGAACCCTGTCCCCAAGTACAGTCCCCAAACCCAGACCCCTGACCCCAAGTACAGTCCCCCAACCCTGAACTCCTACCCCAAGTACAGTCCCCCAACCATGAACCCTGACCCTGACCCCAAGTACAGTCCCCCAACCCTGAACTCTGACCCCAAGTACAGTCCCCCAACACTGAACCCTGAACTCTGACCCCAAGTGCAGTCCCCCAACACTGAACCCTGAACCCTGACCCCAAGTCCTGTCCCCCAACCCTGAACCCTGAACCCTGACCCCGAGTACAGCCTCCCAATCCTGAACCCCGAACCCTCACCTCAACTACTGTCCCCCAACAATGAATTCTGACCCCAAGTAAAGTCCCCCAACCCTGAACACTGACCCCAAGTACAGTTCCCCCAACCCTGAACCCAGAACTCTGACCCCAAGTACAGTCGCCCAAAGCTGAATCCTGAGCCCTGACCCCAAGTACAGTCCCCCAACCCTGAACCCTGACCCCAAGTTCAGTCCCCCAGCCTGAACCCTGCACCCTGAACCCAAGAACAGTCCCTCAATCCTGAACCCTGACCCCAAGTTCAGTCCCCCAAACCTGAACCGTGACCCCAAGTACAGTCCCCCAACCCTGAACTCTGAACTCTGACCTCAAGTACAGTCCCCCAAACCTGAACACAGACCCCAAGTACAGTCCTCCAACCCTGAAAACTGACCCCAAATACAGTCCCCCAACCCTGAACCCTGAACTCTGACCCCAAGTACAGTCCCCCAACCCTGAACACTGACCCCAAGTACAGTCCCCCAACCCTGAACCCTGACCCCAAGTACAGTCCCCCAACGCTGAACCCTGAACCCTGACCCCAAGTACAGTCCCCCAACTCTGAACCCTGACCCCATGTACAGTCCCCCAACCCTGAACCCTGAACCCAAGAACAGTCCCTCAATCCGGAACCCTGACCCCAAGTACAGTCCCCCAAACCTGAACCCTGAACCCAAGTACAGTCTCCCAACACTGAACCCTGACCCCTGACCCCATGTACAGTCCCCCAACCCTGAACCCTGACCCCAAGTACAGTCCCCCAACCCTGTACCCTGAACTCTGACCCCAAGTACAGTTCCCCAACCCTGAACTCTGACCCCAAGTACACTCCCCCAACCCTGAACCCTGAACTCTGACACCAAGTACAGTTCCCCAACACTGAATCCTGAACCCTGACCCCAAGTTCAGTCACCCAAACCTGAACCGTGACCCCTGACCCCAAGTACAGAGCCCCAACCCTGAACACTGACCCCAAGAACAGTCCCCGAACCCTGAACCCTGACCCCTCACACCAAGTACAGTCCCCCAACACTGAACTCTGAACTCTGACCCAAAGTACAGTCGCCCAACCCTGAACCCGGACCCCTCACCCCAAGTACAGTCCCCCAACCCTGAACCCTGAACCCTGACCCCAAGTACAGTCCCCCAACCCTGAACCCTGAGCCCTGACCCCGAGTACAGTCCCCCAACCCTGAACACTAAACTCTGACCCCAAGTACAGTCACCCAACCCTGAAATCTGACCCCTGGTACAGTCGCCCAACCCTGAACCCTGAACCCTGACCCCAAGTACACTTACCTCAACCCCGACCCTGAGTACAGTCACCCAACCCTGAACCCTGACCCCAAGTTCAGTCCCCCAAGCCTGAAACCTGAACCCTGACCCAAAGTACAGTCCCCCAACCCTGAACCCTGACCCCAAGTACAGTCACCAACTCTGAACCCTGACCCCTGACCCCAAGTACAGTCCCCCAACCCTGAACCCTGACCCCAAGTCCAGTCACCGACTCTGAATCCTGACCCCTGACCCCAAGTACAGTCCCCCAACCCTGAACCCTGACCCCAAGTCCAGTCACCGACTCTGAATCCTGACCCCTGACCCCAAGTACAGTCCCCCAACCCTGAACCCTGAACCCTGACCCTAAGTACAGTCCCCTAACCCTGAACCCTGACCCCAAGTACAGTCCCCCTACCCTGAACGCTGACCCCAAGTACAGTTCCACAAACCTGAACCCTGAACTCTGACCCCAAGTACAGTCCCCCAACACTGAACCCTGACCCCTGAACCCAAGTACAGTCCCCCAACCCTGAACCCTGACCCCAAGTACAGTCCCCCAACCAATAACCCCGAACCCTCACCTCACGTACAGTCCCCCATCAATGAACTCTGACCCCAAGTACAGACCCCCAACCCTGAACCCTGACCACAAGTACAGTCCCCCAACCCTGAACCCTGAACTCTGACCCCAAGTACAGTCGCCCAACCCTGAACCCGGACCCCTGACGCCAAGTATATACCACAAAACTGAACCCCGAACCCTGACCCCGAGTACAGTCCCCCAACCCTGAACCCTGATGCCTGACCCCAAGAACACTCCCCCAACCCTGAACCCCGAACCCTGTCCCCAAGTACAGTCCCCAAACCCAGACCCCTGACCCCAAGTACAGTCCCCCAACCCTGAACTCCTACCCCAAGTACAGTCCCCCAACCATGAACCCTGACCCTGACCCCAAGTACAGTCCCCCAACCCTGAACTCTGACCCCAAGTACAGTCCCCCAACACTGAACCCTGAACTCTGACCCCAAGTGCAGTCCCCCAACACTGAACCCTGAACCCTGACCCCAAGTCCTGTCCCCCAACCCTGAACCCTGAACCCTGACCCCGAGTACAGCCTCCCAATCCTGAACCCCGAACCCTCACCTCAACTACTGTCCCCCAACAATGAATTCTGACCCCTAGTAAAGTCCCACAACCCTGAACACTGACCCCAAGTACAGTTCCCCCAACCCTGAACCCAGAACTCTGACCCCAAGTACAGTCGCCCAAAGCTGAATCCTGAGCCCTGACCCCAAGTACAGTCCCCCAACCCTGAACCCTGACCCCAAGTTCAGTCCCCCAGCCTGAACCCTGCACCCTGAACCCAAGAACAGTCCCTCAATCCTGAACCCTGACCCCAAGTTCAGTCCCCCAAACCTGAACCGTGACCCCTGACCCCAAGTGCAGTGCCCCAACCCTGAACACTGACCCCAAGTACAGTCCCCCAACCCTGAACTCTGAACTCTGACCCCAAGTACAGTCCCCCAACCCTGAAAACTGACCCCAAATACAGTCCCCCAACCCTGAACCCTGAACTCTGACCCCAAGTACAGTCCCCCAACCCTGAACACTGACCCCAAGTACAGTCCCCCAACCCTGAACCCTGACCCCAAGTACAGTCCCCCAACGCTGAACCCTGAACCCTGACCCCAAGTACAGTCCCCCAACTCTGAACCCTGACCCCATGTACAGTCCCCCAACCCTGAACCCTGAACCCAAGAACAGTCCCTCAATCCGGAACCCTGACCCCAAGTACAGTCCCCCAAACCTGAACCCTGAACCCTGAACCCAAGTACAGTCTCCCAACACTGAACCCTGACCCCTGACCCCATGTGCAGTCCCCCAACCCTGAACCCTGACCCCAAGTACAGTCCCCCAACCCTGTACCCTGAACTCTGACCCCAAGTACAGTTCCCCAACCCTGAACTCTGACCCCAAGTACACTCCCCCAACCCTGAACCCTGAACTCTGACACCAAGTACAGATCCCCAACACTGAATCCTGAACCCTGACCCCAAGTTCAGTCACCCAAACCTGAACCGTGACCCCTGACCCCAAGTACAGTCCCCCAACCCTGAACCCTGAACTCTGACCCCAAGTACAGTCCCCCAACCCTGTACACTGACCCCAAGTACAGTCCCCCAACCCTGAACTCTGACCCCAAGTACAGTCCCCCAACCCTGAACCCTGACCTGACCCCAAGAACAGTCCCCGAACCCTGAACCCTGACCCCTCACCCCAAGTACAGTCCCCCAACACTGAACTCTGAACTCTGACCCAAAGTGTAGTCGCCCAACCCTGAACCCGGACCCCTGACGCCAAGTACAGTCCCCCAAAACTGAACCCCGAATCCTGACCCCGAGTACAGTCCCCCAACCCTGAACCCTGACGCCTGACCCCAAGAACACTCCCCCAACCCTGAACCCCGAACCCTGTCCCCAAGTACAGCCCCAACCCAGACCCCTGACCCCAAGTACAATCCCCCAACCCTGAACTCCTACCCCAAGTACAGTCCCCCTACCATGAACCCTGACCCTGACCCCAAGTACAGTCCCCCAACCCTGAACTCTGTCCCCAAGTACAGTCCCCCAACACTGAACCCTGAACTCTGACCCCAAGTACAGTCCCCCAACCCTGAACCCTGAACCCTGACCCCAAGTACAGTCCCCCAACCCTGAACCCTGAGCCCTGACCCCGAGTACAGTCCCCCAACCCTGAATACTAACTCTGACCCCAAGTACAGTCACCCAACCCTGAAATCTGACCCCTGGTACATTCGCCCAACCCTGAACCCTGAACCCTGACCCCAAGTACACTTACCTCAACCCCGACCCTGAGTACAGTCACCCAACCCTGAACCCTGACCCCAAGTTCAGTCCCCCAAGCCTGAAACCTGAACCCTGACCCAAAGTACAGTCCCCCAACCCTGAACCCTGACCCCAAGTACAGTCACCAACCCTGAACCCTGAACCCTGACCCTAAGTACAGTCCCCTAACCCTGAACCCTGACCCCAAGTACAGTCCCCCTACCCTGAACGCTGACCCCAAGTACAGTTCCACAAACCTGAACCCTGAACTCTGACCCCAAGTACAGTCCCCCAACACTGAACCCTGACCCCTGAACCCAAGTACAGTCCCCCAACCCTGAACCCTGAACTCAGACTCCAAGTACAGTCCCCCAACCCTGACCCCTGACCCCAAGTACAGTCCCCCAACCCTGACCCCTGACCCCAAGTACAGTCCCCCAACCAATAACCCCGAACCCTCACCTCACGTATAGTCCCCCAACAATGAACTCTGACCCCAAGTACAGACCCCCAACCCTGAACCCTGACCACAAGTACAGTCCCCCAACCCTGAACCCTGAACTCTGACCCCAAGTACAGTCGCCCAACCCTGAACCCGGACCCCTGACGCCAAGTATATACCACAAAACTGAACCCCGAACCCTGACCCCGAGTACAGTCCCCCAACCCTGAACCCCGAACCCTGTCCCCAAGTACAGTCCCCAAACCCAGACCCCTGACCCCAAGTACAGTCCCCCAACCCTGAACTCCTACCCCAAGTACAGTCCCCCAACCATGAACCCTGACCCTGACCCCAAGTACAGTCCCCCAACCCTGAACTCTGACCCCAAGTACAGTCCCCCAACACTGAACCCTGAACTCTGACCCCAAGTGCAGTCCCCCAACACTGAACCCTGAACCCTGACCCCAAGTCCTGTCCCCAAACCCTGAACCCTGAACCCTGACCCCGAGTACAGCCTCCCAATCCTGAACCCTGAACTCTCACCTCAACTACTGTCCCCCAACAATGAATTCTGACCCCAAGTACATTCCCCCCACCCTGAACCCTGAACTCTGACCCCAAGTACAGTCCCCCAACCCTGAACACTAAACTCTGACCCCAAGTACAGACACCCAACCCTGAACTCTGACCCCTGGTACAGTCGCCCAACCCTGAACCCTGAACCCTGACCCCAAGTACACTTACCTGAACCCTGACCCTGAGTACAGTCACCCAACCCTGAACCCTGACCCCAAGTTCAGTCCCCCAAGCCTGAACCCTGAACCCTGACCCCAAGTATAGTCCCCGACCCTGAACCCTGACCCCAAGTACAGTTCCCCCAACCCTGAACCCAGAACTCTGACCCCAAGTACAGTCGCCCAAAGCTGAATCCTGAGCCCTGACCCCAAGTACAGTCCCCCAACCCTGAACCCTGACCCCAAGTTCAGTCCCCCAGCCTGAACCCTGCACCCTGAACCCAAGAACAGTCCCTCAATCCTGAACCCTGACCCCAAGTTCAGTCCCCCAAACCTGAACCGTGACCCCTGACCCCAAGTGCAGTGCCCCAACCCTGAACACTGACCCCAAGTACAGTCCCCCAACCCTGAACTCTGAACTCTGACCCCAAGTACAGTCCCCCAAACCTGAACACAGACCCCAAGTACAGTCCCCCAACCCTGAAAACTGACCCCAAATACAGTCCCCCAACCCTGAACCCTGAACTCTGACCCCAAGTACAGTCCCCCAACCCTGAACACTGACCCCAAGTACAGTCCCCCAACCCTGAACCCTGACCCCAAGTACAGTCCCCCAACGCTGAACCCTGAACCCTGACCCCAAGTACAGTCCCCCAACTCTGAACCCTGACCCCATGTACAGTCCCCCAACCCTGAACCCTGAACCCAAGAACAGTCCCTCAATCCGGAACCCTGACCCCAAGTTCAGTCACCCAAACCTGAACCGTGACCCCTGACCCTAAGTACAGAGCCCCAACCCTGAACACTGACCCCAAGTACAGTCCCCCAACCCTGAACCCTGAACTCTGACCCCAAGTACAGTCCCCCAACCCTGTACACTGACCCCAAGTACAGTCCCCCAACCCTGAACTCTGACCCCAAGTACAGTCCCCCAACCCTGAACCCTGACCTGACCCCAAGAACAGTCCCCGAACCCTGAACCCGGACCCCTGACGCCAAGTACAGTCCCCCAAAACTGAACCCCGAACCCTGACCCCGAGTACAGTCCCCCAACCCTGAACCCTGACGCCTGACCCCAAGAACACTCCCCCAACCCTGAACCCCGAACCCTGTCCCCAAGTACAGTCCCCAACCCAGACCCCTGACCCCAAGTACAGTCCCCCAACCCTGAACTCCTACCCCAAGTACAGTCCCCCTACCATGAACCCTGACCCTGACCACAAGGACAGTCCCCCAACCCTGAACTCTGTCCCCAAGTACAGTCCCCCAACACTGAACCCTGAACTCTGACCCCAAGTACAGTCCCCTAACCCTGAACCCTGAACCCTGACCCCAAGTACAGTCCCCCAACCCTGAACCCTGAGCCCTGACCCCGAGTACAGCCCCCCAACCCTGAACCCTGACCCCTGACCCCAAGTACAGTCCCCCAACCATGAACCCCGAACCCTCACCTCAACTACTGTCCCCCAACAATGAATTCTGACCCCAAGTACAGTCCCCCAACCCTGAACCCTGAGCTCTGACCCCAAGTACAGTCCCCCAACCCTGAATCCTGAGCCCTGACCCCAAGTACAGTCCCCCAACCCTGAACCCTAAACTCTGACCCCAAGTACAGACACCCAACCCTGAACTCTGACCCCTGGTACAGTCACCCAACCCTGAACCCTGACCCCAAGTACACTTACCTGAACCCTGACCCTGAGTACAGTCACCCAACCCTGAACCCTGACCCCAAGTTCAGTCCCCCAAGCCTGAACCCTGAACCCTGACCCCAAGTATAGTCCCCCACCATGAACCCTGACCCCAAGTACAGTCACCAACTCTGAACCCTGACCCCTGACCCCAAGTACAGTCCCCCAAACCTGAACCCTGAACCCTAACCCAAGTACAGTCCCCCAACCCTGAACCCCGACCCCTGACCGCAAGTACAGTCCCCAACCCTAAACCTTGAACTCTGACCCCAAATACAGTCCCCCAACCCTGAACCCTGACCGCTGACCCCATGTACAGTCCCCCAACACTGAACCCCGAATCCTGACCCCAAGTACAGTCCCCCAACTCTGAACTCTGACCCCAAGTACAGTCCCCCAACCCTGAACCCTGAACTCTGACCTCAAGTACAGTCCCCCAACCCTGAATCCTGAACCCTAACCCAAGTACAGTCCCCCAACCCTGAACCCTGACACCAAGTACAGTCTCCCAACCCTGAACCCTGAACTCTGACCCCAAGTACAGTCCCCCAACCCTGAACCCTGACCCCTGACCCCAACTACAGCACCCCCAACCCTAAAACCTGAACCGTGACCCCTAGTACATCCCACAACCCTGAACCCTGACCCCTGATCCCAAGTACAGTCCCCAACCCTGAACCCTGACCCCAAGCACAGTCCGCCAACCCTGAACTCTGACCCCAAGTACAGTCCCCCAACGCTGAACCCTGAACTCTGACCCCAAGTACAGTCCCCACCCCTGAACCCTGATCCCTGACCCCAAATACAGTCTCCCAAACCTGAACCCCGAATGCTGACCCCAAGTACAGTCTCACAACCCTGAACCCTGAACTCTGACCCCAAGTACAGTGCCCCAACCCTGAACCCTGAACTCTGACCTCAAGTAAAGACCCCCAACCCTGAACCCTGACCCCAAATACAGTCCCCCAACCCTGAACCCTGACCCCAAGTACAGTCCCCCAACCCTGAACCCTGACCCCAAATACAGTCCCCCAACCCTGAACCCTGACCCCAAGTACTGTCCCCCAACCCTGAACACTGACCCCTAGTACAGTCCCCCAACACTGAACCCTGAACTCTGACGCCAAGTACAGCCCCCAACCCTGAACGCTGACCCCTGACCTCAAGTACAGTCCCCCAACACTAATCCCTGAACCCTGACCCCGAGTACAGTCCTCCAACCCTGAACCCTGACCCCTGACCCCAAGTACAGTCCCCCAACCAATAACCCCGAACCCTCACCTCACGTACAGTCCCCCAACAATGAACTCTGACCCCAAGTACAGTCCCCCAACCCTGAACCCTGACCCCAAGTACAGTCCCCCAACCCTGAACCCTGAACTCTGACCCCAAGTACAGTCGCCGAACCCTGAACTCTGACCCCTGACGCCAAGTACTGTCCCCAACCCTGAACCCCGAACACTGACCCCGAGTACAGTTCCCCCAACCCTGAACCCTGACCCCTGACCCCAAGAACACTACCCCAACCCTGAACCCCGAACCCTGTCCTCAAGTACAGACCCCAACCCAGACCCCTGACCCCAAGTACAGTCCCCCAACCCTGAATTCCAACCCCAAGTACAGTCCCCCAACCATGAACCCTGACCCTGACCCCAAGTACAGTCCCCCAACCCTGAACTCTGACCCCAAGTACAGTCCCCCAACACGGAACCCTGAACTCTGACCCTAAGTACAGTCCCCCAACTCTGAACGCTGGCCCCTGACCCCAAGTACAGTCCCCCAACCCTGAACCCTGACCCCGAGTACAGCCCCCCACCCCTAAACCCTGACCCCTGACCCCAAGTACAGTCCCCCAACCATGAACCCTGACCCCTGACCCCAACTACCGCTCCCCCAACCCTGAACCCTGAACCGTGACCCCGAGTACATCCCACAACCCTGAACCCTGACCCCTGACCCCAAGTACAGTCCCCAACCCTGAACCCTGACCCCGAGTACAGTCCCCCAACGCTGAACCCTGAACTCTGACCCCAAGTACAGTCCCCCGACCCTGAAACCTGAGCCCTGACCCCAAGTACACTCCCCTGAGGCTGAACCCTGACCCCAAGTACAGTTCCCACCCCTGAACCCTGATCCCTGACCCCAAATACAGTCTCCCAAACCTGAACCCCGAATGCTGACCCCAAGTACAGTCTCACAACCCTGAACCCTGAACTCTGACCCCAAGTACAGTGCCCCAACCCTGAACCCTGAACTCTGACCCCAAGTAAAGACCCCCAACCCTGAACCCTGACCCCAAATACAGTTCCCCAACACTGAAACCTGACCCCAAGTACAGTCCCCCAACCCTGAACCCTGACCCCAAATACAGTCCCCCAACCCTGAACCCTGACCCCAAGTACTGTCCCCCTACCCTGAACTCTGACCCCTAGTACAGTCCCCCAACACTGAACCCTGAACTCTGACCCCAAGTACAGCCCCCAACCCTGAACGCTGACCCCTGACCCCAAGTACAGTCCCCCAACAATGAACTCTGACCCCAAGTACAGTCCCCCAACCCTGAACCCTGACCCCAAGTACAGTCCCCCAACCCTGAACCCTGAACTCTGACCCCAAGTACAGTCGCCGAACCCTGAACTCTGACCCCTGACGCCAAGTACTGTCCCCAACCCTGAACCCCGAACACTGACCCCAAGAACAGTACCCCAACCCTGAACCCCGAACCCTGTCCTCAAGTACAGTCCCCAACCCAGACCCCTGACCCCAAGTACAGTCCCCCAACCCTGAATTCCAACCCCAAGTACAGTCCCCCAACCATGAACCCTGACCCTGACCCCAAGTACAGTCCCCCAACCCTGAACTCTGACCCCAAGTACAGTCCCACAACACTGAACCCTGAACTCTGACCCCAAGTACAGTCCCCCAAACCTGAACGCTGGCCCCTGACACCAAGTACAGTCCCCCAACCCTGAACCCTGACCCCGAGTACAGCCCCCCAACCCTAAACCCTGACCCCTGACCCCAAGTACAGTCCCCCAACCATGAACCCCGAACCCTCACCTCAAGTACAGTCCCCCAACACTGAACCCTGACCCCTGACCCCAAGTACAGTCCCCCAACCATGAACCCCGAACCCTCACCTCAAGTACAGTCCCCCAACACTGAACCCTGAACCCTGACCCCAAGTACAGTCCCCCAACCCTGAACCCTGAACTCTGACCCCAAGTACAGTCACCCAACCCTGAACACTAAACTTTGACCCCAAGTACAGTCACCCAACGCTGAATCGTGAGCCCTGACCCCAAGTACAGTCTCCCAACCCTGAACACTAAACTTTGACCCCAAGTACAGTCACCCAACCCTGAACTCTGACCCCTGGTACAGTCGCCCAACCCTGAAACCTGAACCCTGACCCCAAGTACAGTCAGCCGACCCAGAACTCTGACCTCTGACCACAAGGACAGTCCGTCAACCCTGAACCCTGACCCCAAGTACAGTCCCCCAACCCTGAACCCTGACCCCAAGTACAGTCCCCCAACCCTGAACCCTGACCCCAAGTACAGTCCCCCGACACTGAACCCTGAACTCTGACCCCAAGTACAGTCCCCCAACCCTGAACGCTGGCCCCTGACCCCAAGTACAGTCCCCCAACCCTGAACCCTGACCCCGAGTACAGCCCCCCAACCCTAAACCCTGAGCCCTGACCCCAAGTACAGTCCCCCAACCCTGAACCCTGACCCCAAGTACAGTCCCCCAACCCTGAACCCTGACCCCAAGTACTGTCCCCCAACCCTGAACTCTGACCCCTAGTACAGTCCCCCAACACTGAACCCTGAACTCTGACCCCAAGTACAGCCCCCAACCCTGAACGCTGACCCCTGACCTCAAGTACAGTCCCCCAACCCTAATCCCTGAACCCTGACCCCGAGTACAGTGCTCCAACCCTGAACCCTGACCCCTGACCCCAAGTACAGTCCCCCAACCAATAACCCCGAACCCTCACCTCACGTACAGTCCCCCAATAATGAACTCTGACCCCAAGTACAGTCCCCCAACCCTGAACCCTGACCCCAAGTACAGTCTCCCAACCCTGAACCCTGAACTCTGACCCCAAGTACAGTCGCCCAACCCTGATCCCTGAACTCAGACCCCAAGTACAGACCCCCAACCCTGAACCCTGACCCCTGACCGCAAGTACAGTCCCCAACCCTAAACCTTGAACTCTGACCCCAAATACAGTCCCCCAACCCTGAACCCTGACCGCTGACCCCATGTACAGTCCCCCAACACTGAACCCCGAATCCTGACCCCAAGTACAGTCCCCCAACTCTGAACTCTGACCCCAAGTACAGTCCCCCAACCCTGAACCCTGAACTCTGACCTCAAGTACAGTCCCCCAACAATGAACCCTGAACCCTAACCCAAGTACAGTCCCCCAACCCTGAACCCTGACCCCAAGTTCAGTCCCCCAACCCTGAACCCTGACACCAAGTACCGTCTCCCAACCCTGAACCCTGAACTCTGACCCCAAGTACAGTCCCCCAACCCTGAACCCTGACCCCTGTCCCCAACTACAGCACCCCCAACCCTGAACCCTGAACCGTGACCCCGAGTACATCCCACAACCCTGAACCCTGACCCCTGACCCCAAGTACAGTCCCCAACCCTGAACCCTGACCCCGAGTACAGTCCGCCAACCCTGAACTCTGACCCCAAGTACAGTCCCCCAACGCTGAACCCTGAACTCTGACCCCAAGTACAGTCCCCCGACCCTGAACCCTGAGCCCTGACCCCAAGTACAGTCCCCCAACACTGAACCCTGAACACTGACCCCAAGTACAGTCCCCTGAGGCTGACCCCTGACCCCAAGAACAGTCCCCCAACACTGAACCCTGAACACTGACCCCAAGTACAGTCCCCCAACCCTGAACCCTGAACTCTGACCCCAAGTACAGTCCCCCAACGCTGAATCCTGAGCCCTGACCCCAAGTACAGTCCCCCAACCCTGAACACTAAACTCTGACCCCAAGTACAGTCACCCAACCCTGAACTCTGACCCCTGGTACAGTCGCCCAACCCTGAACACTGAACCCTGACCCCAAGTACACTTACCTGAACCCCGACCCTGAGTACAGTCACCCAACCCTGAACCCTGACCCCAAGTTCAGTCCCCCAAGCCTGAACCCTGAACCCTGACCCAAAGTACAGTCCCCCAACCCTGAACCCTGACCCCAAGTACAGTCACCAACTCTGAACCCTGACCCCTGACCCCAAGTACAGTCCCCCAACCCTGAACACTGACCCCAAGTACAGTCACCGACTCTGAACCCTGACCCCTGACCCCAAATACAGTCCCCCAACCCTGAACACTGACCCCAACTACAGCCCCCCAACCCTGAACCCAAACCCTGACCCCGAGTACATCCCACAACCCTGAACCCTGACCCCTGACCCCAAGTACAGTCCCCCAACCCTGAACCCTGACCCCGAGTACAGTCCGCCAACCCTGAACTCTGACCCCAAGTACAGTCCGCCAACGCTGAACCCTGAACTCTGACCCCAAGTACAGTCCCCCGACCCTGAACCCTGAGCCCAAGTAAAGTCCCCCACCCCTGAACCCTGATCCCTGACCCCAAGTTCAGCCCCCCACCCCTGAACCCTGAACCCTGACCCCAAGTACACTCCCCTGAGGCTGAACCCTGACCCCAAGTACAGTCCCCACCCCTGAAACCTGATCCCTGACCCCAAATACACTCTCCCAAACCTGAACCCCGAACCCTGACCCCAAGTACAGTCCCCCAACCCTGAACCCTGAACTCTGACCCCAAGTGCAGTCCCCCAACCCTGAACCCTGTCCCCTGACCCCATGTACAGTCCCCCAACCCTGAACCCCGAATGCTGACCCCAAGTACAGACCCCCAACCCTGAACCCTGACCCCAAATACAGTCCCCCAACTCTGAACCCTGACCCCAAGTACAGTCCCCCAACCCTGAACCCTGAACTCCGACCCCAATTACAGTCGCCCAACCCTGAACCCTGACCCCTGACGCCAAGTACAGTCCCCCAAACCTGAACCCCGAACCCTGACCCCAAGTACAGTCCCCGAACCCTGAACCCTGACCCCTGACCCCAAGTTCAGTCCCCCAACCCTGAACTCCTACCCCAAGTACAGTCTCCCACCTCTGAACCCTGAACTCTGACCCGAAGTACAGTCCCCCAACCCTGAACGCTGACCCCTGACCCCAAGTACATTCCCCAACCCTGAACCCCGAACCCTGACCCCGAGTACAGTCCTCCAACCCTGAACCCTGACCCCTGACCCCAAGTACAGTCCCCCAACCAATAACCCCGAACCCTCACCTCACATACATTCCCCCAACAATGAACTCTGACCCCAAGTACAGACCCCCAACCCTGACCCCTGACGCCAAGTACAGTCCCCCAAAACTGAACCCCGAACCCTGACCCCGAGTACACTTACCTGAACCCTGACCCTGAGTACAGTCACCCAACCCTGAACCCTGACCCCAAGTTCAGTCCTCCAAGCCTGAACCCTGAACCCTGACCCCAAGTACAGTACCCCAACCCTGAACCCTGACCCCAAGTACAGTCACCAACTCAGAACCCTGACCCCTGACCCCAAGTACAGTCCCCCAACCCTGAACCCTGAACCCTGACCCTAAGTACAGTCCCCCAGCCCTGAACCCTGACCACAAGTACAGTTCCACAACCCTGAACCCTGAACTCTGACCCCAAGTACAGTCCCCCAACCCTGAACCCTGACCACTGAACCCAAGTACAGTTCCCCAACCCTGAACCCTGAACTCTGACTCCAAGTACAGTCCCCCAACCCTGAACCCTGACCCCAAGTACAGTCCCCCTACCCTGAACCCTGACCCCAAGTACAGTTCCACAACCCTGAACCCTGACCCCAGACCCCAAGTACAGTCCCCCAACCCTGAACCCTGAACTCAGACACCAAGTACAGTCCCCCAACCCTGAACACTGACCGCTGACCCCATGTACAGTCCCCCAACACTGAACCCCGAATCCTGACCCCGAGTACAGTCCCCCAACCCTGAACTCTGACCCCAAGTACAGTCCCCCAACCCTGAACCCTGAACCCTAACCCAAGTACAGTCCCCCAACCCTGAACCCTGAGCCCAAGTACAGTCCCCCAACCCTGAACCCTGAGCCCAAGTACAGTCTCCCAACCCTGAACCCTGAACTCTGACCCCAAGTACAGTCCCCCAACCCTGAACCCTGACCCCAACTACAGCCCCCCAACCCTGAACCCTGAACCCTGACCCCGAGTACATCCCACAACCCTGAACCCTGACCCCAAGCACAGTCCCCAACCCTGAACCCTGACCCCGAGTACAGTCCGCCAACCCTGAACTCTGACCCCAAGTACAGTCCCCCAACCCTGAACCCTGAACCCTGACCCCAAGTACAGTCCCCGAACCCTGATCCCTGATCCCTGACCCCAAGTACAGCCCCCCACCCCTGAACGCTGAACCCTGACTCCAAGTACACTCCCCTGAGGCTGAACCCTGACCCCAAGTACAGTCCCCACCCCTGAACCCTGATCCCTGACCCCAAATACAGTCTCCCAAACCTGAACCCCGAACCCTGACCCCAAGTACAGTCTCACAACCCTGAACCCTGAACTCTGACCCCAAGTGCAGTCCCCCAACCCTGAATCCTGTCCCCTGACCCCATGTACAGTCCCCCAACCCTGAACCCCGAATGCTGACCCCAAGTACAGTCCCCCAACCCTGAACTCTGACCCCAAGTACAGTCCCCCAACCCTGAACTCTGACCCCAAGTACCGTCCCCCGACACTGAACCCTGAACTCTGACCCCAAGTACAGTCCCCCAACCCTGAACCCTGACCCCGAGTACAGCCCCCCAACCCTAAACCCTGACCCCTGACCCCAAGTACAGTCCCCCAACCATGAACCCCGAACCCTCACCTCAAGTACAGTCCCCCAACCCTGAACCCTGACCCCAAGTACAGTCCCCCAACCCTGAACCCTGACCCCAAGTACAGTCCCCCAACCCTGAACCCTGACCCCAAGTACTGTCCCCCAACCCTGAACTCTGACCCCTAGTACAGTCCCCCAACACTGAACCCTGAACTCTGACCCCAAGTACAGTCCCCCAACCCTAATCCCTGAACCCTGGCCCCGAGTACAGTGCTCCAACCCTGAACCCTGACCCCTGACCCCAAGTACAGTCCCCCAACCAATAACCCCGAACCCTCACCTCACGTACAGTCCCCCAACAATGAACTCTGACCCCAAGTACAGTCCCCCAACCCTGAACCCTGACCCCAAGTACAGTCCCCCAACCCTGATCCCTGAACTCAGACCCCAAGTACAGACCCCCAACCCTGGACCCTGACCCCAAGTAAAGTCCCCCAACCCTGAACCCCGACCCCTGACCGCAAGTACAGTCCCCAACCCTAAACCTTGAACTCTGACCCCAAATACAGTCCCCCAACCCTGAACCCTGACCGCTGACCCCATGTACAGTCCCCCAACACTGAACCCCGAATCCTGACCCCAAGTACAGTCCCCCAACTCTGAACTCTGACCCCAAGTACAGACCCCCAACCCTGAACCCTGAACTCTGACCTCAAGTAACTCCCCCAACCCTGAACCCTGAACCCTAACCCAAGTACAGTCCCCCAACCCTGAACCCTGACCCCAAGTTCAGTCCCCCAACCCTGAACTCTGACCCCAAGTACAGTCCCCCAACCCTGAACCCTGACCCCGACCCCAACTACAGCACCCCCAACCCTGAACCCTGAACCGTGACCCCGAGTACATCCCACAACCCTGAACCCTGACCCCTGACCCCAAGTACAGTCCCCCAACCAATAACCCCGAACCCTCACCTCACGTACATTCCCCCAACAATGAACTCTGACCCCAAGTACAGACCCCAAACCCTGACCCCTGACACCAAGTACAGTCCCCCAAAACTGAACCCCGAACCCTGACCCCGAGTACACTTACCTGAACCCTGACCCTGAGTACAGTCACCCAACCCTGAACCCTGACCCCAAGTTCAGTCCTCCAAGCCTGAACCCTGAACCCTGACCCCAAGTACAGTACCCCAACCCTGAACCCTGACCCCAAGTACAGTCACCAACTCTGAACCCTGACCCCTGACCCCAAGTACAGTCCCCCAACCCTGAACCCTGAACCCTGACCCTAAGTACAGTCCCCCAGCCCTGAACCCTGACCACAAGTTCAGTCCCCCTACCCTGAACCCTGACCCCAAGTACAGTTCCACAACCCTGAACCCTGAACTCTGATCCCCAAGTACAGTCCCCCAACCCTGAACCCTGACCCCTGAACCCAAGTACAGTCCCCCAACACTGAACCCTGAACTCTGACTCCAAGTAGAGTCTCCCAACCCTGAACCCTGACCCCAGACCCCAAGTACAGTCCCCCAACCCTGAACCCTGAACTCAGACACCAAGTACAGTCCCCCAACCCTGAACTCTGACCGCGGACCCCATGTACAGTCCCCCAACACTGAACCCCGAATCCTGACCCCGAGTACAGTCCCCCAACCCTGAACTCTGACCCCAAGTACAGTCCCCCAACCCTGAACCCTGAACTCTGACCTGAAGTACAGTCCACCAACCCTGAACCCTGAACCCTAACCCAAGTACAGTCCCCCAACCCTGAACCCTGAGCCCAAGTACAGTCCCCCAACCCTGAACCCTGAGCCCAAGTACAGCCCCCCAACACTGAACCCTGAACCCTGACCCTGAGTACATCCCTCAACCCTGAACCCTGACCCCATGCACAGTCCCCAACCCTGAACCCTGACCCCGAGTATAGTCCGCCAACCCTGAACTCTGACCCCAAGTACAGTCCCCCAACCCTGATCCCTGAACCCTGACCCCAAGTACAGTCCCCGAACCCTGATCCCTGATCCCTGACCCCAAGTACAGCCCCCCACCCCTGAACGCTGAACCCTGACCCCAAGTACACTCCCCTGAGGCTGAACCCTGACCCCAAGTACATTCCCCACCCCTGAACCCTGATCCCTGACCCCAAATACAGTCTCCCAAACCTGAACCCCGAACCCTGACCCCAAGTACAGTCTCACAACCCTGAACCCTGAACTCTGACCCCAAGTGCAGTCCCCCAACCCTGAATCCTGTCCCCTGACCCCATGTACAGTCCCCCAACCCTGAACCCCGAATGCTGACCCCAAGTACAGTCCCCCAACCCTGAACTCTGACCCCAAGTACAGTCCCCCAACCCTGAACTCTGACCCCAAGTACCGTCCCCCGACACTGAACCCTGAACTCTGACCCCAAGTACAGTCCCCCAACCCTGAACGCTGGCCCCTGACCCCTAGTACAGTCCCCCAACCCTGAACCCTGACCCCGAGTACAGCCCCCCAACCCTAAACCCTGACCCCAAGTACAGTCCCCCAACCATGAACCCCGAACCCTCACCTCAAGTACAGTCCCCCAACCCTGAACCCTGACCCCAAGTACAGTCCCCCAACCCTGAACCCTGACCCCAAGTACTGTCCCCCAACCCTGAACTCTGACCCCTAGTACAGTCCCCCAACACTGAACCCTGAACTCTGACCCCAAGTACAGCCCCCAACCCTGAACGCTGACCCCTGACCTCAAGTACAGTCCCCCAACCCTAATCCCTGAACCCTGACCCCGAGTACAGTGCTCCAACCCTGAACCCTGACCCCTGACCCCAAGTACAGTCCCCCAACCAATAACCCCGAACCCTCACCTCACGTACAGTCCCCCAACAATGAACTCTGACCCCAAGTACAGTCCCCCAACCCTGAACCCTGACCCCAAGTACAGTCCCCCAACCCTGAACCCTGAACTCTGACCCCAAGTACAGTCGCCCAACCCTGATCCCTGAACTCAGACCCCAAGTACAGACCCCCAACCCTGAACACTGACCCCAAGTAAAGTCCCCCAACCCTGAACCCCGACCCCTGACCGCAAGTACAGTCCCCAACCCTAAACCTTGAACTCTGACCCCAAATACAGTCCCCCAACCCTGAACCCTGACCGCTGACCCCATGTACAGTCCCCCAACACTGAACCCCGAATCCTGACCCCAAGTACAGTCCCCCAACTCTGAACTCTGACCCCAAGTACAGTCCCCCAACCCTGAACCCTGAACTCTGACCTCAAGTAACTCCCCCAACCCTGAACCCTGAACCCTAACCCAAGTACAGTCCCCCAACCCTGAACCCTGACCCCAAGTTCAGTCCCCCAACCCTGGACCCTGACACCAAGTACAGTCTCCCAACCCTGAACCCTGAACTCTGACCCCAAGTACAGTCCCCCAACCCTGAACCCTGACCCCGACCCCAACTACAGCACCCCCAACCCTGAACCGTGAACCGTTACCCCGAGTACATCCCACAACCCTGAACCCTGACCCCTGACCCCAAGTACAGTCCCCAACCCTGAACCCTGACCCCGAGTACAGTCCGCCAACCCTGAACTCTGACCCCAAGTACAGTCCCCCAACGCTGAACCCTGAACTCTGACCCCAAGTACAGTCCCCCGACCCTGAACCCTGAGCCCTGACCCCAAGTACACTCCCCTGAGGCTGAACCCTGACCCCAAGTACAGTCCCCACCCCTGAACCCTGATCCCTGACGCCAAATACAGTCTCCCAAACCTGAACCCCGAATGCTGACCCCAAGTACAGTCTCACAACCCTGAACCCTGAACTCTGACCCCAAGTACAGTGCCCCAACCCTGAACCCTGAACTCTGACCCCAAGTAAAGACCCCCAACCCTGAACCCTGACCCCAAATACAGTGCCCCAACCCTGAACCCTGACCCCAAGTACAGTCCCCCAACCCTGAACCCTGACCCCAAATACAGTCCCCCAACCCTGAACCCTGACCCCAAGTACTGTCCCCCAACCCTGAACTCTGACCCCTAGTACAGTCCCCCAACACTGAACCCTGAACTCTGACCCCAAGTACAGCCCCCAACCCTGAACGCTGACCCCTGACCTCAAGTACAGTCCCCCAACCCTAATCCCTGAACCCTGACCCCAAGTACAGTCCTCCAACCCTGAACCCTGACCCCTGACCCCAAGTACAGTCCCCCAACCAATAACCCCGAACCCTCACCTCACGTACAGTCCCCCAACAATGAACTCTGACCCCAAGTACAGTCCCCCAACCCTGAACCCTGACCCCAAGTACAGTCTCCCAACCCTGAACCCTGAACTCTGACCCCAAGTACAGTCGCCCAACCCTGATCCCTGAACTCAGACCCCAAGTACAGACCCCCAACCCTGAACCCTGACCCCTGACCGCAAGTACAGTCCCCAACCCTAAACCTTGAACTCTGACCCCAAATACAGTCCCCCAACCCTGAACCCTGACCGCTGACCCCATGTACAGTCCCCCAACACTGAACCCCGAATCCTGACCCCAAGTACAGTCCCCCAACTCTGAACTCTGACCCCAAGTACAGTCCCCCAACCCTGAACCCTGAACTCTGACCTCAAGTACAGTCCCCCAACAATGAACCCTGAACCCTAACCCAAGTACAGTCCCCCAACCCTGAACCCTGACCCCAAGTTCAGTCCCCCAACCCTGAACCCTGACACCAAGTACCGTCTCCCAACCCAGAACCCTGAACTCTGACCCCAAGTACAGTCCCCCAACCCTGAACCCTGACCCCTGTCCCCAACTACAGCACCCCCAACCCTGAACCCTGAACCGTGACCCCGAGTACATCCCACAACCCTGAACCCTGACCCCTGACCCCAAGTACAGTCCCCAACCCTGAACCCTGACCCCGAGTACAGTCCGCCAACCCTGAACTCTGACCCCAAGTACAGTCCCCCAACGCTGAACCCTGAACTCTGACCCCAAGTACAGTCCCCCGACCCTGAACACTGAGCCCTGACCCCAAGTACAGTCCCCCAACACTGAACCCTGAACACTGACCCCAAGTACAGTCCCCTGAGGCTGACCCCTGACCCCAAGAACAGTCCCCCAACACTGAACCCTGAACACTGACCCCAAGTACAGTCCCCCAACCCTGAACCCTGAACTCTGACCCCAAGTACAGTCCCCCAACGCTGAATCCTGAGCCCTGACCCCAAGTACAGTCCCCCAACCCTGAACACTAAACTCTGACCCCAAGTACAGTCACCCAACCCTGAACTCTGACCCCTGGTACAGTCGCCCAACCCTGAACACTGAACCCTGACCCCAAGTACACTTACCTGAACCCCGACCCTGAGTACAGTCACCCAACCCTGAACCCTGACCCCAAGTTCAGTCCCCCAAGCCTGAACCCTGAACCCTGACCCAAAGTACAGTCCCCCAACCCTGA
Organism: Carcharhinus amblyrhynchos; assembly: GCF_965287045.1. Taxonomy (NCBI): domain Eukaryota; kingdom Metazoa; phylum Chordata; class Chondrichthyes; order Carcharhiniformes; family Carcharhinidae; genus Carcharhinus; species Carcharhinus amblyrhynchos. The sequence continues at coordinate 700,020 of NW_027649824.1, read as the reverse complement.
ACCCTGACCCCAAGTACAGTCACCAACTCTGAACCCTGACCCCTGACCCCAAGTACAGTCCCCCAACCCTGAACACTGACCCCAAGTACAGTCACCGACTCTGAACCCTGACCCCTGACCCCAAATACAGTCCCCCAACCCTGAACACTGACCCCAACTACAGCCCCCCAACCCTGAACCCAAACCCTGACCCCGAGTACATCCCACAACCCTGAACCCTGACCCCTGACCCCAAGTACAGTCCCCCAACCCTGAACCCTGACCCCGAGTACAGTCCGCCAACCCTGAACTCTGACCCCAAGTACAGTCCGCCAACGCTGAACCCTGAACTCTGACCCCAAGTACAGTCCCCCGACCCTGAACCCTGAGCCCAAGTAAAGTCCCCCACCCCTGAACCCTGATCCCTGACCCCAAGTTCAGCCCCCCACCCCTGAACCCTGAACCCTGACCCCAAGTACACTCCCCTGAGGCTGAACCCTGACCCCAAGTACAGTCCCCACCCCTGAAACCTGATCCCTGACCCCAAATACACTCTCCCAAACCTGAACCCCGAACCCTGACCCCAAGTACAGTCCCCCAACCCTGAACCCTGAACTCTGACCCCAAGTGCAGTCCCCCAACCCTGAACCCTGTCCCCTGACCCCATGTACAGTCCCCCAACCCTGAACCCCGAATGCTGACCCCAAGTACAGACCCCCAACCCTGAACCCTGACCCCAAATACAGTCCCCCAACTCTGAACCCTGACCCCAAGTACAGTCCCCCAACCCTGAACCCTGAACTCCGACCCCAATTACAGTCGCCCAACCCTGAACCCTGACCCCTGACGCCAAGTACAGTCCCCCAAACCTGAACCCCGAACCCTGACCCCAAGTACAGTCCCCGAACCCTGAACCCTGACCCCTGACCCCAAGTTCAGTCCCCCAACCCTGAACTCCTACCCCAAGTACAGTCTCCCACCTCTGAACCCTGAACTCTGACCCGAAGTACAGTCCCCCAACCCTGAACGCTGACCCCTGACCCCAAGTACATTCCCCAACCCTGAACCCCGAACCCTGACCCCGAGTACAGTCCTCCAACCCTGAACCCTGACCCCTGACCCCAAGTACAGTCCCCCAACCAATAACCCCGAACCCTCACCTCACATACATTCCCCCAACAATGAACTCTGACCCCAAGTACAGACCCCCAACCCTGACCCCTGACACCAAGTACAGTCCCCCAAAACTGAACCCCGAACCCTGACCCCGAGTACACTTACCTGAACCCTGACCCTGAGTACAGTCACCCAACCCTGAACCCTGACCCCAAGTTCAGTCCTCCAAGCCTGAACCCTGAACCCTGACCCCAAGTACAGTACCCCAACCCTGAACCCTGACCCCAAGTACAGTCACCAACTCAGAACCCTGACCCCTGACCCCAAGTACAGTCCCCCAAACCTGAACCCTGAACCCTGACCCTAAGTACAGTCCCCCAGCCCTGAACCCTGACCACAAGTACAGTTCCACAACCCTGAACCCTGAACTCTGACCCCAAGTACAGTCCCCCAACCCTGAACCCTGACCCCTGAACCCAAGTACAGTTCCCCAACCCTGAACCCTGAACTCTGACTCCAAGTACAGTCCCCCAACCCTGAACCCTGACCCCAAGTACAGTCCCCCTACCCTGAACCCTGACCCCAAGTACAGTTCCACAACCCTGAACCCTGACCCCAGACCCCAAGTACAGTCCCCCAACCCTGAACCCTGAACTCAGACACCAAGTACAGTCCCCCAACCCTGAACACTGACCGCTGACCCCATGTACAGTCCCCCAACACTGAACCCCGAATCCTGACCCCGAGTACAGTCCCCCAACCCTGAACTCTGACCCCAAGTACAGTCCCCCAACCCTGAACCCTGAACTCTGACCTGAAGTACAGTCCCCCAACCCTGAACCCTGAACCCTAACCCAAGTACAGTCCCCCAACCCTGAACCCTGAGCCCAAGTACAGTCCCCCAACCCTGAACCCTGAGCCCAAGTACAGTCTCCCAACCCTGAACCCTGAACTCTGACCCCAAGTACAGTCCCCCAACCCTGAACCCTGACCCCAACTACAGCCCCCCAACCCTGAACCCTGAACCCTGACCCCGAGTACATCCCACAACCCTGAACCCTGACCCCAAGCACAGTCCCCAACCCTGAACCCTTACCCCGAGTACAGTCCGCCAACCCTGAACTCTGACCCCAAGTACAGTCCCCCAACCCTGAACCCTGAACCCTGACCCCAAGTACAGTCCCCGAACCCTGATCCCTGATCCCTGACCCCAAGTACAGCCCCCCACCCCTGAACGCTGAACCCTGACTCCAAGTACACTCCCCTGAGGCTGAACCCTGACCCCAAGTACAGTCCCCACCCCTGAACCCTGATCCCTGACCCCAAATACAGTCTCCCAAACCTGAACCCCGAACCCTGACCCCAAGTACAGTCTCACAACCCTGAACCCTGAACTCTGACCCCAAGTGCAGTCCCCCAACCCTGAATCCTGTCCCCTGACCCCATGTACAGTCCCCCAACCCTGAACCCCGAATGCTGACCCCAAGTACAGTCCCCCAACCCTGAACTCTGACCCCAAGTACAGTCCCCCAACCCTGAACTCTGACCCCAAGTACCGTCCCCCGACACTGAACCCTGAACTCTGACCCCAAGTACAGTCCCCCAACCCTGGACGCTGGCCCCTCACCCCAAGTACAGTCCCCCAACCCTGAACCCTGACCCCGAGTACAGCCCCCCAACCCTAAACCCTGACCCCTGACCCCAAGTACAGTCCCCCAACCATGAACCCCGAACCCTCACCTCAAGTACAGTCCCCCAACCCTGAACCCTGACCCCAAGTACAGTCCCCCAACCCTGAACCCTGACCCCAAGTACAGTCCCCCAACCCTGAACCCTGACCCCAAGTACTGTCCCCCAACCCTGAACTCTGACCCCTAGTACAGTCCCCCAACACTGAACCCTGAACTCTGACCCCAAGTACAGTCCCCCAACCCTAATCCCTGAACCCTGGCCCCGAGTACAGTGCTCCAACCCTGAACCCTGACCCCTGACCCCAAGTACAGTCCCCCAACCAATAACCCCGAACCCTCACCTCACGTACAGTCCCCCAACAATGAACTCTGACCCCAAGTACAGTCCCCCAACCCTGAACCCTGACCCCAAGTACAGTCCCCCAACCCTGATCCCTGAACTCAGACCCCAAGTACAGACCCCCAACCCTGGACCCTGACCCCAAGTAAAGTCCCCCAACCCTGAACCCCGACCCCTGACCGCAAGTACAGTCCCCAACCCTAAACCTTGAACTCTGACCCCAAATACAGTCCCCCAACCCTGAACCCTGACCGCTGACCCCATGTACAGTCCCCCAACACTGAACCCCGAATCCTGACCCCAAGTACAGTCCCCCAACTCTGAACTCTGACCCCAAGTACAGACCCCCAACCCTGAACCCTGAACTCTGACCTCAAGTAACTCCCCCAACCCTGAACCCTGAACCCTAACCCAAGTACAGTCCCCCAACCCTGAACCCTGACCCCAAGTTCAGTCCCCCAACCCTGAACTCTGACCCCAAGTACAGTCCCCCAACCCTGAACCCTGACCCCGACCCCAACTACAGCACCCCCAACCCTGAACCCTGAACCGTGACCCCGAGTACATCCCACAACCCTGAACCCTGACCCCTGACCCCAAGTACAGTCCCCCAAGCAATAACCCCGAACCCTCACCTCACGTACATTCCCCCAACAATGAACTCTGACCCCAAGTACAGACCCCCAACCCTGACCCCTGACACCAAGTACAGTCCCCCAAAACTGAACCCCGAACCCTGACCCCGAGTACACTTACCTGAACCCTGACCCTGAGTACAGTCACCCAACCCTGAACCCTGACCCCAAGTTCAGTCCTCCAAGCCTGAACCCTGAACCCTGACCCCAAGTACAGTACCCCAACCCTGAACCCTGACCCCAAGTACAGTCACCAACTCTGAACCCTGACCCCTGACCCCAAGTACAGTCCCCCAACCCTGAACCCTGAACCCTGACCCTAAGTACAGTCCCCCAGCCCTGAACCCTGACCACAAGTTCAGTCCCCCTACCCTGAACCCTGACCCCAAGTACAGTTCCACAACCCTGAACCCTGAACTCTGACCCCAAGTACAGTCCCCCAACCCTAAACCCTGACCCCTGAACCCAAGTACAGTTCCCCAACCCTGAACCCTGAACTCTGACTCCAAGTACAGTCCCCCAACCCTGAACCCTGACCCCAAGTACAGTCCCCCTACCCTGAACGCTGACCCCAAGTACAGTTCCACAACACTGAACCCTGAACTCTGATCCCAAGTACTGTCCCCCAACCCCGAACCCTGACCCCTGAACCCAAGTACAGTCCCCCAACACTGAACCCTGAACTCTGACTCCAAGTAGAGTCTCCCAACCCTGAACCCTGACCCCAGACCCCAAGTACAGTCCCCCAACCCTGAACCCTGAACTCAGACACCAAGTACAGTCCCCCAACCCTGAACTCTGACCGCGGACCCCATGTACAGTCCCCCAACACTGAACCCCGAATCCTGACCCCGAGTACAGTCCCCCAACCCTGAACTCTGACCCCAAGTACAGTCCCCCAACCCTGAACCCTGAACTCTGACCTGAAGTACAGTCCACCAACCCTGAACCCTGAACCCTAACCCAAGTACAGTCCCCCAACCCTGAACCCTGAGCCCAAGTACAGTCCACCAACCCTGAACCCTGAGCCCAAGTACAGCCCCCCAACACTGAACCCTGAACCCTGACCCTGAGTACATCCCTCAACCCTGAACCCTGACCCCATGCACAGTCCCCAACCCTGAACCCTGACCCCGAGTATAGTCCGCCAACCCTGAACTCTGACCCCAAGTACAGTCCCCCAACCCTGATCCCTGAACCCTGACCCCAAGTACAGTCCCCCAACCCTGAACACTAAACTCTGACCCCAAGTACAGTCACCCAACCCTGAACTCTGACCCCTGGTACAGTCGCCCAACCCTGAACCCTGAACCCTGACCCCAAGTACACTTACCTGAACCCCGACCCTGAGTACAGTCACCCAACCCTGAACCCTGACCCCAAGTTCAGTCCCCCAAGCCTGAACCCTGAACCCTGACCCAAAGTACAGCCCCCAACCCTGAACCCTGACCCCAAGTACAGTCACCAACTCTGAACCCTGACCCCTGACCCGAAGTACAGTCCCCGAACCCTGAACCCTGACCCCAAGTACAGTCACCGACTCTGAACCCTGACCCCTGACCCCAAGTACAGTCCCCCAACCCTGAACACTGACCCCAACTACAGCCCCCCAACCCTGAACCCAAACCCTGACCCCGAGTACATCCCACAACCCTGAACCCTGACCCCTGACCCCAAGTACAGTCCCCCAACCCTGAACCCTGACCCCGAGTACAGTCCGCCAACCCTGAACTCTGACCCCAAGTACAGTCCCCCAACGCTGAACCCTGAACTCTGACCCCAAGTACAGTCCCCCGACCCTGAACCCTGAGCCCAAGTAAAGTCCCTTACCCCTGAACCCTGATCCCTGACCCCAAGTTCAGCCCGCCACCCCTGAACCCTGAACCCTGACCCCAAGTACACTCCCCTGAGGCTGAACCCTGACCCCAAGTACAGTCCCCCACCCCTGAACCCTGATCCCTGACCCCAAGTTCAGCCCCCCACCCCTGAACCCTGAACCCTGACCCCAAGTACACTCCCCTGAGGCTGAACCCTGACCCCAAGTACAGTCCCCACCCCTGAAACCTGATCCCTGACCCCAAATACACTCTCCCAAACCTGAACCCCGAACCCTGACCCCAAGTACAGTCCCCCAACCCTGAACCCTGAACTCTGACCCCAAGTGCAGTCCCCCAACCCTGAACCCTGTCCCCTGACCCCATGTACAGTCCCCCAACCCTGAACCCCGAATGCTGACCCCAAGTACAGACCCCCAACCCTGAACCCTGACCCCAAATACAGTCCCCCAACCCTGAACCCTGACCCCAAGTACAGTCCCCCAACCCTGAACCCTGAACTCCGACCCCAATTACAGTCGCCCAACCCTGAACCCTGACCCCTGACGCCAAGTACAGTCCCCCAAACCTGAACCACGAACCCTGACCCCAAGTACAGTCCCCGAACCCTGAACCCTGACCCCTGACCCCAAGTTCAGTCCCCCAACCCTGAACTCCTACCCCAAGTACAGTCTCCCACCTCTGAACCCTGAACTCTGACCCGAAGTACAGTCCCCCAACCCTGAACGCTGACCCCTGACCCCAAGTACAGTCCCCCAACCCTGAACCCCGAACTCTGACCCCAAGTACAGTCCCCCAACCCTGAACCCTGACCCCAACTACAGCCCCCCAACCCTGAACCCTGAACCCTGACCCCGAGTACATCCCACAACCCTGAACCCTGACCCCAAGCACAGTCCCCAGCCCTGAACCCTGACCCCGAGTACAGTCCGCCAACCCTGACCTCTGACCCCAAGTACAGTCCCCCAACCCTGAACCCTGAACCCTGACCCCAAGTACAGTCCCCCAACCCTGATCCCTGATCCCTGACCCCAAGTACAGCCCCCCACCCCTGAACGCTGAACCCTGACCCCAAGTAAACTCCCCTGAGGCTGAACCCTGACCCCAAGTACAGTCCCCACCCCTGAACCCTGATCCCTGACCCCAAATACAGTCTCCCAAACCTGAACCCCGAACCCTGACCCCAAGTACAGTCTCACAACCCTGAACCCTGAACTCTGACCCCAAGTGCAGTCCCCCAACCCTGAATCCTGTCCCCTGACCCCATGTACAGTCCCCCAACCCTGAACCCCGAATGCTGACCCCAAGTACAGTCCCCCAACCCTGAACTCTGACCCCAAGTACAGTGCCCCAACACTGAACCCTGAACTCTGACCCCAAGTACAGTCCCCCAACCCTGAACCCTGACCCCAAATACAGTCCCCAACCCTGAACCCTGACCCCAAGTACAGTCCCCCAACCCTGAACCCTGACCCCAAGTACAGTCCCCCAACCCTGAATCCTGAACTCTGACCCCAAGTACAGTCGCCCAACCCTGAACCCTGACCCCTGACGCCAAGTACAGTCCCCCAAAACTGAACCCCGAACCCTGACCCCGAGTACAGTCCCCCAACCCTGAACCCTGACGCCTGACCCCAAGAACACTCCCCCAACCCTGAACCCCGAACCCTGTCCCCAAGTACAGTCCCCAACCCAGACCCCTGACCCCAAGTACAGTGCCCCAACCCTGAACCCTGAACTCTGACCCCAACTACAGTCCCCCAACCCTGAACCCTGACCCCAAATACAGTCCCCCAACCCTGAACCCTGACCCCAAGTACAGTCCCCCAACCATGAACCCTGACCCTGTCCCCAAGTACAGTCCCCAACCCTAAAGTCTGACCCCAAGTACAGTCCCCCAACACTGAACCCTGAACTCTGACCCCAAGTGCAGTCCCCCAACCCTGAACGCTGAACCCTGACCCCAAGTACAGTCCCCCAACCCTGAACTCCTACCCCAAGTACAGTCCCCCAACCATGAACCCTGACCCTGACCCCAAGTACAGTCCCCCAACCCTGAACTCTGACCCCAAGTACAGTCCCCCAACACTGAACCCTGAACTCTGACCCCAAGTACAGTCCCCCAACCCTGAACACTGAACCCTGACCCCGAGTACAGCCCCCCAACACTGAACCCTGACCCCTGACCCCAGGTACAGTCCCCCAACCATGAACCCCGAACCCTCACCGCTACTACTGACCCCAACAATGAATTCTGACCCCAAGTACAGTCCCCCAACCCTGAACCCTGAACTCTGACCCCAAGTACAGTCCCCCAACGCTGAATCCTGAGCCCTGACCCCAAGTACAGTCCCCCAACCCTGAACACTAAACTCTGACCCCAAGTACAGTCACCCAACCCTGAACTCTGACCCCTGGTACAGTCGCCCAACCCTAAACCCTGAACCCTGACCCCCAAGTACACTTACCTGAACCCCGACCCTGAGTACGGTCACCCAACCCTGAACCCTGACCCAAAGTACAGTCCCCCAACCCTGAACGCTGACCCCAAGTTCACTCACCAACTCTGAACCCTGACCCCTGACCCCAAGTACAGTCCCCCAACCCTGAACCCTGACCCCAAGTACAGTCACCGACTCTGAACCCTGACCCCTGACCCCAAGTACAGTCCCCCAACCCTGAACCCTGAACGCTGACCCCAAGTACAGTTCCACAAACCTGAACCCTGAACTCTGACCCCAAGTACAGTCCCCCAACACTGAACCCTGACCCCTGAACCCAAGTGCAGTCCAACAACCCTGAACCCCGAACCCTCACCTCACGTACAGTCCCCCAACAATGAACTCTGACCCCAAGTACAGACCCCCAACCCTGAACCCTGTCCCCAAGTACAGTCCCCCAACCCTGAACCCTGAACTCTGACCCCAAGTACAGTCGCCCAACCCTGAACCCGGACCCCTGTCCCCAAGTACAGTCCCCCAACCCTGAACTCCTACCCCAAGTACAGTCCCCCAACACTGAACTCCTACCCCAAGTACAGTCCCCCAACACTGAACCCTGAACTCTGACCCCAAGTGCAGTCCCCCAACCCTGAACCCTGAACCCTGACCCCAAGTACAGTCCCCGAACCATGAACCCCGAACCCTCACCTCAACTACTGTCCCCCAACAATGAATTCTGACCCCAAGTACAGTCCCCCAACCCTGAACCCAGAACTCTGACCCCAAGTACAGTCGCCCAAAGCTGAATCCTGAGCCCTGACCCCAAGTACAGTCCCCCAACCCTGAACACTAAACTCTGACCCCAAGTACAGACACCCAACCCTGAACTCTGACCCCAAGTACAGTCCCCCAACCCTGAACCCTGACCCCAAGTTCAGTCCCCCAGCCTGAACCCTGCACTCAGAACCCCAGTACAATCCCCCAACCCTGAATCCTGACCCCAAGTACAGTCCCCCAACCCTGAACAGTGAGCTCTGAACCCGAGTGCAGTCCCCCAAACCTGAACCCTGACCCCAAGTACAGTCCCCCAAACCTGAACCCTGACCCCAAGTTCAGTCCCCCAAACCTGAACCGTGACCCCTGACACCAAGTACAGTGGCCCAACCCTGAACACTGACCCCAAGTACAGTCCCCCAACCCTGAACCCTTAACTCTGACCCCAAGTACAGTCCCCCAACCCTGAACACTGACCCCAAGTACAGTCCCCCAACCCTGAACCCTGACCCCAAGTACAGTCCCCCAACCCTGAACCCTGAACCCTGACGCCAAGTACAGTCCCCCAACTCTGAACCCTGACCCCATGTACAGTCCCCCAACCCTGAACCCTGAACCCAAGAACAGTCCCTCAATCCTGAACCCTGACCCCAAGTACAGTCCCCCAAACCTGAACCCTGAACCCTGAACCCAAGTACAGTCTCCCAACACTGAACCCTGACCCCAAGTACAGTCCCCCAACCCTGAACCCTGAACTCTGATTCCAAGTACAGTCCCCCAACCCTGTACCCTGAACTCTGACCCCAAGTACAGATCCCCAACCCTGAACTCTGACCCCAAGTACAGTCTCCCAACCCTGAACCCTGAACTCTGACACCAAGTACAGTTCCCCAACACTGAATCCTGAACCCTGACCCCCAGTACAGTCACCCAAACCTGAACCGTGACCCCTGACCCCAAGTACAGTGCCCCAACCCTGAACACTGACCCCAAGTACAGTCCCCCAACCCTGAACCCTGAACACTGACGCCAAGTACAGTCCCTCAACCCTGAACACTGACCCCAAGTACAGTCCCCCAACCCTGAACTCTGACCCCGAGTACAGTCCCCCAACCCTGAACCCTGACCTGACCCCACGAACAGTCCCCCAACCCTGAACCCTGACCCCTCACCCCAAGTACAGTCCCCCAACCCTGAACTCTGAACTCTGACACCAAGTACAGTCGCCCAACCCTGAACCCGGACCCCTGATGCCAAGTACAGTCCCCCAACCCTGAACCCCGAACCCTGACCCCGAGTACAGTCCCCCAACCCTGAACCCTGATGCCTGACCCCAAGAACACTCCCCCAACCCTGAACCCCGAACACTGTCCCCAAGAACAGTCCCCAACCCAGACCCCTGACGCCAAGTACAGTCCCCCAACCATGAACCCTGACCCTGACCCCAAGTACAGTCCCCCAACCCTGAACTCTGTCCCCAAGTACAGTCCCCCAACACTGAACCCTGAACTCTGACCCCAAGTACAGTCCCCCAACCCTGAACTCTGTCCCCAAGTACAGTCGCCCAAAGCTGAATCCTGAGCCCTGACCCCAAGTACAGTCCCCCAACCCTGAACACTAAACTCTGACCCCAAGTACAGACACCCAACCCTGAACTCTGACCCCTGGTACAGTCGCCCAACCCTGAACCCTGAACCCTGACCCCAAGTACACTTACCTGAACCCTGACCCTGAGTACAGTCACCCAACCCTGAACCCTGACCCCAAGTTCAGTCCCCCAAGCCTGAAGCCTGAACCCTGACCCCAAGTATAGTCCCCCACCCTGAACCCTGACCCCAAGTACAGTCACCAACTCTGAGCCCTGACCCCTGACCCCAAGTACAGTCCCCCAACCCTGAACCCTGACCCAAAGTACAGTCCCCCAACCCTGAACCCTGACCCCAGTACAGTCCCCCTACCCTGAACCCTGACCCCAAGTACAGTTCCACAACCCTGAACTCTGACCCCAAGTACAGTCCCCCAACCCTGAACCCTGACCCCAAGTACAGTCACCAACACTGAACCCTGACCCCAAGTACAGTCGCCCAACCCTGAACCCTGAACCCTGACCCCGAGTACACCCCCCCATCCCTGAACCCTGACCCCTGACCCCAAGTACAGTCCCCCAACCTTGAAACCCGAACCCTCACCTCAACTGCTGTCCCCCAACAATGAATTCTGACCCCAAGTACATTCCCCCAACCCTGAACACTGACCCCAAGTACAGTCCCCCAACCCTGAACCCTGAGCTCTGACCCCAAGTACAGTCGCCCAAAGCTGAATCCTGAGTCCTGACCCCAAGTATAGTCCCCTAACCCTGAACCCTGACCCCAAGTACAGTCACCAACTCTGAACCCTGACCCCTGACCCCAAGTACAGTCCCCCAACCCTGAACCCTGAACACTGACCCAAAGTACAGTCCCCCAACCCTGAACCCTGACCCCAAGTACAGTCCCCCTACCCTGAACCCTGACCACAACTACAGTTCCACAACCCTGAACCCTGAACTCTGACCCCAAGTACAGTCCCCCAACCCTGAACCCTGACCCCTGACCCCAACTACAGCCCCCCAACCCTGAACCCTGAACCGTGACCCCGAGTACATCCCACAACCCTGAACCCTGACCCCTGACCCCAAGTACAGTCCCCAACCCTGAACCCTGACCCCGAGTACAGTCCGCCAACCCTGAACTCTGACCCCAAGTACAGTCCCCCAACGCTGAACCCTGAACTCTGACCCCAAGTACAGTCCCCCGACCCTCAACCCTGAGCCCTGCCCCCAAGTACACTCCCCTGAGGCTGAACCCTGTCCCCAAGTACAGTCCCCACCCCTGAACCCTGATCCCTGACCCCAAATACAGTCTCCCAAACCTGAACCCCGAATGCTGACCCCAAGTACAGTCTCACAACCCTGAACCCTGAACTCTGACCCCAAGTACAGTGCCCCAACGCTGAACCCTGAACTCTGACCCCAAGTACAGTCCCCCAACCCTGAACCCTGACCCCAAATACAGTCCCCCAACCCTGAACCCTGACGCCAAGTACAGTCCCCCAACCCTGAACCTTGACCCCAAATACAGTCCCCCAACCCTGAACACTGACCCCTAGTACAGTCCCCCAACAGTGAACCCTGAACTCTGACCCCAAGTACAGCCCCCAACCCTGAACGCTGACCCCTGACCTCAAGTACAGTCCCCCAACCCTAATCCCTGAACCCTGACCCCAAGTACAGTCCTCCAACCCTTAACCCTGACCCCTGACCCCAAGTACAGTCCCCCAACCAATAACCCCGAACCCTCACCTCACGTACAGTCCCCCAACAATGAACTCTGACCCCAAGTACAGTCCCCCAACCCTGAACCCTGACCCCAAGTACAGTCCCCCAACCCTGAACCCTGAACTCTGACCCCAAGTACAGTCGCCCAACCCTGAACTCTGAACCCTGACGCCAAGTACAGTCCCCCAACCCTGAACCCCGAACACTGACCCCGAGTACAGTTCCCCCAACCCTGAACCCTGACCCCTGACCCCAAGAACACTACCCCAACCCTGAACCCCAAACCCTGTCCTCAAGTACAGTCCACAACCCAGACCCCTGACCCCAAGTACAGTCCCCCAACCCTGAATTCCAACCCCAAGTACAGTCCCCCAACCATGAACCCTGACCCTGACCCCAAGTACAGTCCCCCAACCCTGAACTCTGACCCCAAGTACAGTCCCCCAACACTGAACCCTGAACTCTGACCCCAAGTACAGTCCCCCAACCCTGAACGCTGGCCCCTGACCCCAAGTACAGTCCCCCAACCCTGAACCCTGACCCCTGACCCCAAGTACAGTCCCCCAACAATGAATTCTGACCCCAAGTACAGTCCCCCAACGCTGAATCCTGAGCCCCGACCCCAAGTACAGTCCCCCAACCCTGAATCCTGAACTCTGACCCCAAGTACAGTCCCCCAACGCTGAATCCTGAGCCCTGACCCCAAGTACAGTCCCCCAACCCTGAATCCTGAACTCTGACCCCAAGTACAGTCCCCCAACGCTGAATCCTGAGCCCTGGTACAGTCGCCCAACCCTGAAACCTGAACCCTGACCCCAAGTACACTTACCTGATCCTGAACCTTGACCCCGAGTACAGTCACCCGACCCAGAACCCTGACCTCTGACCACAAGTACAGTCCGTCAACCCTGAACCCTGACCCCAAGTTCAGACCCCCAAGCCTGAACCCTGACCCCAAGTACAGTCCCCCAACCCTGAACCCTGACCCCAAGTACAGTCCCCCAACCCTGAACCCTGAACTCTGACCCCAAGTACAGTCGCCCAACCCTGAACCCTGAACTCAGACCCGAAGTACAGACCCCCAACCCTGAACCCTGACCCCAAGTAAAGTCCCCCAACCCTGAACCCCGAACCCTGACCGCAAATACAGTCCCCAACCCTAAACATTGAACTCTGACCCCAAGTACAGTCCCCCAACCCTGAACCCTGACCGCTGACCCCATGTACAGTCCCCCAACACTGAACCCCGAATCCTGACCCCAAGTACAGTCCCCCAACTCTGAACTCTGACCTCAAGTACAGTCCCCCAACCCTGAACCCTGAACTCTCACCTCAAGTACAGTCCCCCAACCCTGAACCCTGAACCCTAACCCAAGTACAGTCCCCCAACCCTGAACCCTGACCCCAAGTACAGTCCCCCAACCCTGAACCCTGACAGCAAGTACAGTTCCCCCAACCCTGAACCCTGAACTCTGACCCCAAGTACAGTCCCCCAACCCTGAACCCTGACCCCTGACCCCAACTACAGCCCCCCAACCCTGAACCCAAACCCTGACCCCGAGTACATCCCACAACACTGAACCCTGACCCCTGACCCCAAGTACAGTCCCCCAACCCTGAACCCTGAACCCTGACCCCAAGTACAGTCCCCCAACGCTGAACCCTGAACTCTGACCCCAAGTACAGTCCCCCGACCCTGAACCCTGAGCCCAAGTAAAGTCCCCCACCCCTGAACCCTGATCCCTGACCCCAAGTACAGCCCCCCACCCCTGAACCCTGAACCCTGACCCCAAGTACACTCCCCTGAGGCTGAACCCTGACCCCAAGTACAGTCCCCACCCCTGAAACCTGATCCCAGACCCCAAATACACTCTCCCAAACCTGAACCCCGAACCCTGACCCCAAGTACAGTCCCCCAACCCTGAACGCTGGACTCTGACCCCAAGTGCAGTCCCCCAACCCTGAACCCTGTCCCCTGACCCCATGTACAGTCCCCCAACCCTGAACCCCGAATGCTGACCCCAAGTACAGTCCCCCAACCCTGAACTCTGACCCCAAGTGCAGTGCCCCAACCCTGAACCCTGAACTCTGACCCCAAGTACAGTCCCCCAAACCTGAACCCTGACCCCAAATACAGTCCCCCAACCCTGAACCCTGACCCCAAGTACAGTCGCCCAACCCTGAACCCTGACCCCTGACGCCAAGTACAGTCCCCCAAACCTGAACCCCGAACCCTGACCCCAAGTACAGTCCCCCAACCCTGAACCCTGACCCCAAGTTCAGTCCCCCAACCCTGAACTCCTACCCCTAGTACAGTCTCCCACCTCTGAACCCTGAACTCTGACCCGAACTACAGTCCCCCAACCCTGAACCCCGAACCCTGACCCCGAGTACAGTCCTCCAACCCTGAACCCTGACCCCTGACCCCAAGTACAGTCCCCCACCCAATAACCCCGAACCCTCACCTCACGGACATTCCCCCAACAATGAACTCTGACCCCAAGTACAGACCCCCAACCCTGACCCCTGACGCCAAGTACAGTCCCCCAAAACTGAACTGTGACCCCTGACCCCAAGTACAGTCCCCCAACCCTGAACCCTGACCCCAAGTTCAGTCCTCCAAGCCTGAACCCTGAACCCTGACCCCAAGTACAGTACCCCAACCCTGACCCCTGACCCCAAGTACAGTCACCAACTCTGAACCCTGACCCCAAGTACAGTCCCCCAACCCTGAACCCTGAACCCTGACCCTAAGTACAGTCCCCCAGCCCTGAACCCTGACCACAGGTTCAGTCCCCCTACCCTGAACCCTGACCCCAAGTACAGTTCCACAACCCTGAACCCTGAACTCTGACCCCAAGTACAGTCCCCCAACCCTGAACACTGACCCCAAGTACAGTCCCCCTACCCTGAACCCTGACCCCAAGTACAGTTCCACAACACTGAACCCTGAACTCTGACCCCAAGTACTGTCCCCCAACCCCGAACCCTGACCCCTGAACCCAAGTACAGTCCCCCAACACTGAATCCTAAACTCTGACTCCAAGTAGAGTCCCCCAACCCTGAACCCTGACCCCAGACCCCAAGTACAGTTCCCCCAACCCTGAACCCTGAACTCAGACACCAAGTACAGTCCCCCAACCCTGAACCCGGACCGCTGACCCCATGTACAGTCCCCCAACAATGAACCCCGAATCCTGACCACGAGTTCAGTCCCCCAACCCTGAACTCTGACCCCAAGTACAGTCCCCCAACCCTGAACCCTGAACTCTGACCTGAAGTACAGTCCCCCAACCCTGAACCCTGAACCCTAACCCAAGTACAGTGCCCCAACCCTGAACCCTGAGCCCAAGTACAGTCCCCCAACCCTGAACCCTGAGCCCAAGTACAGTCTCCCAACCCTGAACCCTGAACTCTGACCCCAAGTACAGTCCCCCAACCCTGAACCCTGACCCCAACTACAGCCCCCCCAACCCTGAACCCTGAACCCTGACCCCGAGTACATCCCACAACCCTGAACCCTGACCCCAAGTACAGTCCCCAACCCTGAACCCTGACCCCGAGTACAGTCCGCCAACCCTGAACTCTGACCCCAAGTACAGTCCCCTAACCCTGAACCCTGAACCCTGACCCCAAGTACAGTCCCCCAACCCTGATCCCTGACCCCAAGTACAGCCCCCCCACCCCTGAACGCTGAACCCTGACCCCAAGTACACTCCCCTGAGGCTGAACACTGACCCCAAGTACAGTCCCCACCCCTGAACCCTGATCCCTGACCCCAAATACAGTCTCCCAAACCTGAACCCCGAACCCTGACCCCAAGTACAGTCTCACAACCCTGAACCCTGAACTCTGACCCCAAGTGCAGTCCCCCAACCCTGAATCCTGTCCCCTGACCCCATGTACAGACCCCAACCCTGAACCCCGAATGCTGACCCCAAGTACAGTCCCCCAACCCTGAACTCTGACCCCAAGTACAGTGCCCCAACACTGAACCCTGAACTCTGACCCCAAGTACAGTCCCCCAACCCTGAACCCTGACCCCAAATACAGTCCCCCAACCCTGAACCCTGACCCCAAGTACAGTCCCCCAACCCTGAACCCTGACCCCAAGTACAGTCCCCCAACCCTGAACCCTCATCTCTGACCCCAAGTACAGTCGCCCAACCCTGAACCCTGACCCCTGACGCGAAGTACAGTCCCCCAAAACTGAACCCCGAACCCTGACCCCGAGTACAGTCCCCCAACCCTGAACCCTGACGCCTGACCCCAAGAACACTCCCCCAACCCTGAACCCCGAGCCCTGTCCCCAAGTACAGTCCCCAACCCAGACCCCTGACCCCAAGTACAGTGCCCCAACCCTGAACCCTGAACTCTGACCCCAAGTACAGTCCCCCAACCCTGAACTCTGACCCCAAGTACAGTCCCCCAACACTGAACCCTGAACTCTGACCCCAAGTACAGTCCCCCAACCCTGAACACTGAACCCTGACCCCGAGTACTGCCCCCCAACCCTGAACCCCGACCCCTGACCCCAGGTACAGTCCCCCAACCATGAACCCCGAAACCTCACCTCAACTAATGTCCCCCAACAATGAATTCTGACCCCAAGTACAGTCCCCCAACCCTGAACCCTGAACTCTGACCCCAAGTACAGTCGCCCAAAGCTGAATACTGAGCCCTGACCCCAAGTACAGTCCCCCAACCCTGAACCCTGACCCTGACCCCAAGTACAGTCCCCCAACCCTGAACTCTGACCCCAAGTACAGTCCCCCAACACTGAACCCTGAACTCTGACCCCAAGTGCAGTCCCCCAACCCTGAACCCTAACCCCAAGTACAGTCGCCCAACCCTGAACCCTGAACCCTGACCCCGAGTACAGCCCCCCAACCCTGAACCCTGACCCCTGACCCCAAGTACAGTCCCCCAACCATGAACCCAGAACCCTCACCTCAACTACTGTCCCCCAACAATGAATTCTGACCCCAAGTACAGTCCCCCAACCCTGAACACTGACCCCAAGTACAGTCCCCCAACCCTGAACCCTGAACCCTAACCCCAAGTACACTTACCTGAACCCTGACCCTGAGTACAGTCACCCAACCCTGAACCCTGACCCCAAGTTCAGTCCCCCAAGCCTGAACCCTGAACCCTGACCCAAAGTACAGTCCCCCAACCGTGAACCCTGACCCCAAGTACAGTCACCAACTCTGAACCCTGACCCCTGACCCCAAGTACAGTCCCCCAACCCTGAACCCTGACCCCAAGTACAGTCACTGACTCTGAACCCTGACCCCTGACCCCAAGTACAGTCCCCCAACCCTGAACCCTGAACCCTGACCCTAAGTACAGTCCCCTAACCCTGAACCCTGACCCCAAGTACAGTCCCCCTACCCTGAACGCTGACCCCAAGTACAGTTCCACAAACCTGAACCCTGAACTCTGACCCCAAGTACAGTCCCCCAACACTGAACCCTGACCCCTGAACCCAAGTACAGTCCCCCAACCCTGAACCCTGAACTCAGACTCCAAGTACAGTCTCCCAACAATGAACTCTGACCCCAAGTACAGTCCCCCAACCCTGAACTCCTACCCCAAGAACCGTCCCCCAACCCTGAACTCTGACCCCAAGTACAGTCCCCCAACACTGAACCCTGAACTCTGACCCCAAGTGCAGTCCCCCAACCCTGAACCCTGAACCCTGACCCCAAGTACAGTCCCCCAACCCTGAACCCTGAACCCTGACCCCGAGTACAGCCTCCCAACCCTGAACCCTGAACCCTGACCCCAAGTACAGTCCCCCAACGCTGAACCCTGAACTCTGACCCCAAGTACAGTCCCCCGACCCTGAACCCTGAGCCCAAGTAAAGTCCCCCACCCCTGAACCCTGATCCCTGACCCCAAGTACAGCCCCCCACCCCTGAACCCTGAACCCTGACCCCAAGTACACTCCCCTGAGGCTGAACCCTGACCCCAAGTACAGTCCCCACCCCTGAAACCTGATCCCAGACCCCAAATACACTCTCCCAAACCTGAACCCCGAACCCTGACCCCAAGTACAGTCCCCCAACCCTGAACGCTGGACTCTGACCCCAAGTGCAGTCCCCCAACCCTGAACCCTGTCCCCTGACCCCATGTACAGTCCCCCAACCCTGAACCCCGAATGCTGACCCCAAGTACAGTCCCCCAACCCTGAACTCTGACCCCAAGTGCAGTGCCCCAACCCTGAACCCTGAACTCTGACCCCAAGTACAGTCCCCCAAACCTGAACCCTGACCCCTGACCCCAACTACAGCCCCCCAACCCTGAACCCAAACCCTGACCCCGAGTACATCCCACAACACTGAACCCTGACCCCTGACCCCAAGTACAGTCCCCCAACCCTGAACCCTGAACCCTGACCCCAAGTACAGTCCCCCAACCCTGAACCCTGACCGCTGACCCCATGTACAGTCCCCCAACACTGAACCCCGAATCCTGACCCCAAGTACAGTCCCCCAACTCTGAACTCTGACCTCAAGTACAGTCCCCCAACCCTGAACCCTGAACTCTCACCTCAAGTACAGTCCCCCAACCCTGAACCCTGAACCCTAACCCAAGTACAGTCCCCCAACCCTGAACCCTGACCCCAAGTACAGTCCCCCAACCCTGAACCCTGACAGCAAGTACAGTTCCCCCAACCCTGAACCCTGAACTCTGACCCCAAGTACAGTCCCCCAACCCTGAACCCTGACCCCTGACCCCAACTACAGCCCCCCAACCCTGAACCCAAACCCTGACCCCGAGTACATCCCACAACACTGAACCCTGACCCCTGACCCCAAGTACAGTCCCCCAACCCTGAACCCTGAACCCTGACCCCAAGTACAGTCCCCCAACGCTGAACCCTGAACTCTGACCCCAAGTACAGTCCCCCGACCCTGAACCCTGAGCCCAAGTAAAGTCCCCCACCCCTGAACCCTGATCCCTGACCCCAAGTACAGCCCCCCACCCCTGAACCCTGAACCCTGACCCCAAGTACACTCCCCTGAGGCTGAACCCTGACCCCAAGTACAGTCCCCACCCCTGAAACCTGATCCCAGACCCCAAATACACTCTCCCAAACCTGAACCCCGAACCCTGACCCCAAGTACAGTCCCCCAACCCTGAACGCTGGACTCTGACCCCAAGTGCAGTCCCCCAACCCTGAACCCTGTCCCCTGACCCCATGTACAGTCCCCCAACCCTGAACCCCGAATGCTGACCCCAAGTACAGTCCCCCAACCCTGAACTCTGACCCCAAGTGCAGTGCCCCAACCCTGAACCCTGAACTCTGACCCCAAGTACAGTCCCCCAAACCTGAACCCTGACCCCAAATACAGTCCCCCAACCCTGAACCCTGACCCCAAGTACAGTCGCCCAACCCTGAACCCTGACCCCTGACGCCAAGTACAGTCCCCCAAACCTGAACCCCGAACCCTGACCCCAAGTACAGTCCCCCAACCCTGAACCCTGACCCCAAGTTCAGTCCCCCAACCCTGAACTCCTACCCCTAGTACAGTCTCCCACCTCTGAACCCTGAACTCTGACCCGAACTACAGTCCCCCAACCCTGAACCCCGAACCCTGACCCCGAGTACAGTCCTCCAACCCTGAACCCTGACCCCTGACCCCAAGTACAGTCCCCCACCCAATAACCCCGAACCCTCACCTCACGGACATTCCCCCAACAATGAACTCTGACCCCAAGTACAGACCCCCAACCCTGACCCCTGACGCCAAGTACAGTCCCCCAAAACTGAACTGTGACCCCTGACCCCAAGTACAGTCCCCCAACCCTGAACCCTGACCCCAAGTTCAGTCCTCCAAGCCTGAACCCTGAACCCTGACCCCAAGTACAGTACCCCAACCCTGACCCCTGACCCCAAGTACAGTCACCAACTCTGAACCCTGACCCCAAGTACAGTCCCCCAACCCTGAACCCTGAACCCTGACCCTAAGTACAGTCCCCCAGCCCTGAACCCTGACCACAGGTTCAGTCCCCCTACCCTGAACCCTGACCCCAAGTACAGTTCCACAACCCTGAACCCTGAACTCTGACCCCAAGTACAGTCCCCCAACCCTGAACACTGACCCCAAGTACAGTCCCCCTACCCTGAACCCTGACCCCAAGTACAGTTCCACAACACTGAACCCTGAACTCTGACCCCAAGTACTGTCCCCCAACCCCGAACCCTGACCCCTGAACCCAAGTACAGTCCCCCAACACTGAATCCTAAACTCTGACTCCAAGTAGAGTCCCCCAACCCTGAACCCTGACCCCAGACCCCAAGTACAGTTCCCCCAACCCTGAACCCTGAACTCAGACACCAAGTACAGTCCCCCAACCCTGAACCCGGACCGCTGACCCCATGTACAGTCCCCCAACAATGAACCCCGAATCCTGACCACGAGTTCAGTCCCCCAACCCTGAACTCTGACCCCAAGTACAGTCCCCCAACCCTGAACCCTGAACTCTGACCTGAAGTACAGTCCCCCAACCCTGAACCCTGAACCCTAACCCAAGTACAGTGCCCCAACCCTGAACCCTGAGCCCAAGTACAGTCCCCCAACCCTGAACCCTGAGCCCAAGTACAGTCTCCCAACCCTGAACCCTGAACTCTGACCCCAAGTACAGTCCCCCAACCCTGAACCCTGACCCCAACTACAGCCCCCCCAACCCTGAACCCTGAACCCTGACCCCGAGTACATCCCACAACCCTGAACCCTGACCCCAAGTACAGTCCCCAACCCTGAACCCTGACCCCGAGTACAGTCCGCCAACCCTGAACTCTGACCCCAAGTACAGTCCCCTAACCCTGAACCCTGAACCCTGACCCCAAGTACAGTCCCCCAACCCTGATCCCTGACCCCAAGTACAGCCCCCCCACCCCTGAACGCTGAACCCTGACCCCAAGTACACTCCCCTGAGGCTGAACACTGACCCCAAGTACAGTCCCCACCCCTGAACCCTGATCCCTGACCCCAAATACAGTCTCCCAAACCTGAACCCCGAACCCTGACCCCAAGTACAGTCTCACAACCCTGAACCCTGAACTCTGACCCCAAGTGCAGTCCCCCAACCCTGAATCCTGTCCCCTGACCCCATGTACAGACCCCAACCCTGAACCCCGAATGCTGACCCCAAGTACAGTCCCCCAACCCTGAACTCTGACCCCAAGTACAGTGCCCCAACACTGAACCCTGAACTCTGACCCCAAGTACAGTCCCCCAACCCTGAACCCTGACCCCAAATACAGTCCCCCAACCCTGAACCCTGACCCCAAGTACAGTCCCCCAACCCTGAACCCTGACCCCAAGTACAGTCCCCCAACCCTGAACCCTCATCTCTGACCCCAAGTACAGTCGCCCAACCCTGAACCCTGACCCCTGACGCGAAGTACAGTCCCCCAAAACTGAACCCCGAACCCTGACCCCGAGTACAGTCCCCCAACCCTGAACCCTGACGCCTGACCCCAAGAACACTCCCCCAACCCTGAACCCCGAGCCCTGTCCCCAAGTACAGTCCCCAACCCAGACCCCTGACCCCAAGTACAGTGCCCCAACCCTGAACCCTGAACTCTGACCCCAAGTACAGTCCCCCAACCCTGAACTCTGACCCCAAGTACAGTCCCCCAACACTGAACCCTGAACTCTGACCCCAAGTACAGTCCCCCAACCCTGAACACTGAACCCTGACCCCGAGTACTGCCCCCCAACCCTGAACCCCGACCCCTGACCCCAGGTACAGTCCCCCAACCATGAACCCCGAAACCTCACCTCAACTAATGTCCCCCAACAATGAATTCTGACCCCAAGTACAGTCCCCCAACCCTGAACCCTGAACTCTGACCCCAAGTACAGTCGCCCAAAGCTGAATACTGAGCCCTGACCCCAAGTACAGTCCCCCAACCCTGAACCCTGACCCTGACCCCAAGTACAGTCCCCCAACCCTGAACTCTGACCCCAAGTACAGTCCCCCAACACTGAACCCTGAACTCTGACCCCAAGTGCAGTCCCCCAACCCTGAACCCTAACCCCAAGTACAGTCGCCCAACCCTGAACCCTGAACCCTGACCCCGAGTACAGCCCCCCAACCCTGAACCCTGACCCCTGACCCCAAGTACAGTCCCCCAACCATGAACCCAGAACCCTCACCTCAACTACTGTCCCCCAACAATGAATTCTGACCCCAAGTACAGTCCCCCAACCCTGAACACTGACCCCAAGTACAGTCCCCCAACCCTGAACCCTGAACCCTAACCCCAAGTACACTTACCTGAACCCTGACCCTGAGTACAGTCACCCAACCCTGAACCCTGACCCCAAGTTCAGTCCCCCAAGCCTGAACCCTGAACCCTGACCCAAAG
The DNA here is from genome assembly GCF_965287045.1 of Carcharhinus amblyrhynchos. NCBI lineage: Eukaryota > Metazoa > Chordata > Chondrichthyes > Carcharhiniformes > Carcharhinidae > Carcharhinus > Carcharhinus amblyrhynchos. Next base: position 677,506 of record NW_027649824.1, on the reverse strand, counting down.
TACAGTCCCCCAACCGTGAACCCTGACCCCAAGTACAGTCACCAACTCTGAACCCTGACCCCTGACCCCAAGTACAGTCCCCCAACCCTGAACCCTGACCCCAAGTACAGTCACTGACTCTGAACCCTGACCCCTGACCCCAAGTACAGTCCCCCAACCCTGAACCCTGAACCCTGACCCTAAGTACAGTCCCCTAACCCTGAACCCTGACCCCAAGTACAGTCCCCCTACCCTGAACGCTGACCCCAAGTACAGTTCCACAAACCTGAACCCTGAACTCTGACCCCAAGTACAGTCCCCCAACACTGAACCCTGACCCCTGAACCCAAGTACAGTCCCCCAACCCTGAACCCTGAACTCAGACTCCAAGTACAGTCTCCCAACAATGAACTCTGACCCCAAGTACAGTCCCCCAACCCTGAACTCCTACCCCAAGAACCGTCCCCCAACCCTGAACTCTGACCCCAAGTACAGTCCCCCAACACTGAACCCTGAACTCTGACCCCAAGTGCAGTCCCCCAACCCTGAACCCTGAACCCTGACCCCAAGTACAGTCCCCCAACCCTGAACCCTGAACCCTGACCCCGAGTACAGCCTCCCAACCCTGAACCCTGAACCCTGACCCCAAGTACAGTCCCCCAACGCTGAACCCTGAACTCTGACCCCAAGTACAGTCCCCCGACCCTGAACCCTGAGCCCAAGTAAAGTCCCCCACCCCTGAACCCTGATCCCTGACCCCAAGTACAGCCCCCCACCCCTGAACCCTGAACCCTGACCCCAAGTACACTCCCCTGAGGCTGAACCCTGACCCCAAGTACAGTCCCCACCCCTGAAACCTGATCCCAGACCCCAAATACACTCTCCCAAACCTGAACCCCGAACCCTGACCCCAAGTACAGTCCCCCAACCCTGAACGCTGGACTCTGACCCCAAGTGCAGTCCCCCAACCCTGAACCCTGTCCCCTGACCCCATGTACAGTCCCCCAACCCTGAACCCCGAATGCTGACCCCAAGTACAGTCCCCCAACCCTGAACTCTGACCCCAAGTGCAGTGCCCCAACCCTGAACCCTGAACTCTGACCCCAAGTACAGTCCCCCAAACCTGAACCCTGACCCCTGACCCCAACTACAGCCCCCCAACCCTGAACCCAAACCCTGACCCCGAGTACATCCCACAACCCTGAACCCTGACCCCTGACCCCAAGTACAGTCCCCCAACCCTGAACCCTGAACCCTGACCCCAAGTACAGTCCCCCAACGCTGAACCCTGAACTCTGACCCCAAGTACAGTCCCCCGACCCTGAACCCTGAGCCCAAGTAAAGTCCCCCACCCCTGAACCCTGATCCCTGACCCCAAGTACAGCCCCCCACCCCTGAACCCTGAACCCTGACCCCAAGTACACTCCCCTGAGGCTGAACCCTGACCCCAAGTACAGTCCCCACCCCTGAAACCTGATCCCAGACCCCAAATACACTCTCCCAAACCTAAACCCCGAACCCTGACCCCAAGTACAGTCCCCCAACCCTGAACGCTGGACTCTGACCCCAAGTGCAGTCCCCCAACCCTGAACCCTGTCCCCTGACCCCATGTACAGTCCCCCAACCCTGAACCCCGAATGCTGACCCCAAGTACAGTCCCCCAAACCTGAACCCTGACCCCAAATACAGTCCCCCAACCCTGAACCCTGACCCCAAGTACAGTCGCCCAACCCTGAACCCTGACCCCTGACGCCAAGTACAGTCCCCCAAACCTGAACCCCGAACCCTGACCCCAAGTACAGTCCCCCAACCCTGAACCCTGACCCCAAGTTCAGTCCCCCAACCCTGAACTCCTACCCCTAGTACAGTCTCCCACCTCTGAACCCTGAACTCTGACCCGAACTACAGTCCCCCAACCCTGAACCCCGAACCCTGACCCCGAGTACAGTCCTCCAACCCTGAACCCTGACCCCTGACCCCAAGTACAGTCCCCCACCCAATAACCCCGAACCCTCACCTCACGGACATTCCCCCAACAATGAACTCTGACCCCAAGTACAGACCCCCAACCCTGACCCCTGACGCCAAGTACAGTCCCCCAAAACTGAACTGTGACCCCTGACCCCAAGTACAGTCCCCCAACCCTGAACCCTGACCCCAAGTTCAGTCCTCCAAGCCTGAACCCTGAACCCTGACCCCAAGTACAGTACCCCAACCCTGACCCCTGACCCCAAGTACAGTCACCAACTCTGAACCCTGACCCCAAGTACAGTCCCCCAACCCTGAACCCTGAACCCTGACCCTAAGTACAGTCCCCCAGCCCTGAACCCTGACCACAGGTTCAGTCCCCCTACCCTGAACCCTGACCCCAAGTACAGTTCCACAACCCTGAACCCTGAACTCTGACCCCAAGTACAGTCCCCCAACCCTGAACACTGACCCCAAGTACAGTCCCCCTACCCTGAACCCTGACCCCAAGTACAGTTCCACAACACTGAACCCTGAACTCTGACCCCAAGTACTGTCCCCCAACCCCGAACCCTGACCCCTGAACCCAAGTACAGTCCCCCAACACTGAATCCTAAACTCTGACTCCAAGTAGAGTCCCCCAACCCTGAACCCTGACCCCAGACCCCAAGTACAGTTCCCCCAACCCTGAACCCTGAACTCAGACACCAAGTACAGTCCCCCAACCCTGAACCCGGACCGCTGACCCCATGTACAGTCCCCCAACAATGAACCCCGAATCCTGACCACGAGTTCAGTCCCCCAACCCTGAACTCTGACCCCAAGTACAGTCCCCCAACCCTGAACCCTGAACTCTGACCTGAAGTACAGTCCCCCAACCCTGAACCCTGAACCCTAACCCAAGTACAGTGCCCCAACCCTGAACCCTGAGCCCAAGTACAGTCCCCCAACCCTGAACCCTGAGCCCAAGTACAGTCTCCCAACCCTGAACCCTGAACTCTGACCCCAAGTACAGTCCCCCAACCCTGAACCCTGACCCCAACTACAGCCCCCCCAACCCTGAACCCTGAACCCTGACCCCGAGTACATCCCACAACCCTGAACCCTGACCCCAAGTACAGTCCCCAACCCTGAACCCTGACCCCGAGTACAGTCCGCCAACCCTGAACTCTGACCCCAAGTACAGTCCCCTAACCCTGAACCCTGAACCCTGACCCCAAGTACAGTCCCCCAACCCTGATCCCTGACCCCAAGTACAGCCCCCCCACCCCTGAACGCTGAACCCTGACCCCAAGTACACTCCCCTGAGGCTGAACACTGACCCCAAGTACAGTCCCCACCCCTGAACCCTGATCCCTGACCCCAAATACAGTCTCCCAAACCTGAACCCCGAACCCTGACCCCAAGTACAGTCTCACAACCCTGAACCCTGAACTCTGACCCCAAGTGCAGTCCCCCAACCCTGAATCCTGTCCCCTGACCCCATGTACAGACCCCAACCCTGAACCCCGAATGCTGACCCCAAGTACAGTCCCCCAACCCTGAACTCTGACCCCAAGTACAGTGCCCCAACACTGAACCCTGAACTCTGACCCCAAGTACAGTCCCCCAACCCTGAACCCTGACCCCAAATACAGTCCCCCAACCCTGAACCCTGACCCCAAGTACAGTCCCCCAACCCTGAACCCTGACCCCAAGTACAGTCCCCCAACCCTGAACCCTCATCTCTGACCCCAAGTACAGTCGCCCAACCCTGAACCCTGACCCCTGACGCGAAGTACAGTCCCCCAAAACTGAACCCCGAACCCTGACCCCGAGTACAGTCCCCCAACCCTGAACCCTGACGCCTGACCCCAAGAACACTCCCCCAACCCTGAACCCCGAGCCCTGTCCCCAAGTACAGTCCCCAACCCAGACCCCTGACCCCAAGTACAGTGCCCCAACCCTGAACCCTGAACTCTGACCCCAAGTACAGTCCCCCAACCCTGAACTCTGACCCCAAGTACAGTCCCCCAACACTGAACCCTGAACTCTGACCCCAAGTACAGTCCCCCAACCCTGAACACTGAACCCTGACCCCGAGTACTGCCCCCCAACCCTGAACCCCGACCCCTGACCCCAGGTACAGTCCCCCAACCATGAACCCCGAAACCTCACCTCAACTAATGTCCCCCAACAATGAATTCTGACCCCAAGTACAGTCCCCCAACCCTGAACCCTGAACTCTGACCCCAAGTACAGTCGCCCAAAGCTGAATACTGAGCCCTGACCCCAAGTACAGTCCCCCAACCCTGAACCCTGACCCTGACCCCAAGTACAGTCCCCCAACCCTGAACTCTGACCCCAAGTACAGTCCCCCAACACTGAACCCTGAACTCTGACCCCAAGTGCAGTCCCCCAACCCTGAACCCTAACCCCAAGTACAGTCGCCCAACCCTGAACCCTGAACCCTGACCCCGAGTACAGCCCCCCAACCCTGAACCCTGACCCCTGACCCCAAGTACAGTCCCCCAACCATGAACCCAGAACCCTCACCTCAACTACTGTCCCCCAACAATGAATTCTGACCCCAAGTACAGTCCCCCAACCCTGAACACTGACCCCAAGTACAGTCCCCCAACCCTGAACCCTGAACCCTAACCCCAAGTACACTTACCTGAACCCTGACCCTGAGTACAGTCACCCAACCCTGAACCCTGACCCCAAGTTCAGTCCCCCAAGCCTGAACCCTGAACCCTGACCCAAAGTACAGTCCCCCAACCGTGAACCCTGACCCCAAGTACAGTCACCAACTCTGAACCCTGACCCCAAGTACAGTCCCCCAACCCTGAACCCTGACCCCAAGTACAGTCACTGACTCTGAACCCTGACCCCTGACCCCAAGTACAGTCCCCCAACCCTGAACCCTGAACCCTGACCCTAAGTACAGTCCCCTAACCCTGAACCCTGACCCCAAGTACAGTCCCCCTACCCTGAACGCTGACCCCAAGTACAGTTCCACAAACCTGAACCCTGAACTCTGACCCCAAGTACAGTCCCCCAACACTGAACCCTGACCCCTGAACCCAAGTACAGTCCCCCAACCCTGAACCCTGAACTCAGACTCCAAGTACAGTCTCCCAACAATGAACTCTGACCCCAAGTACAGTCCCCCAACCCTGAACTCCTACCCCAAGAACAGTCCCCCAACCCTGAACTCTGACCCCAAGTACAGTCCCCCAACACTGAACCCTGAACTCTGACCCCAAGTGCAGTCCCCCAACCCTGAACCCTGAACCCTGACCCCAAGTACAGTCCCCCAACCCTGAACCCTGAACCCTGACCCCGAGTACAGCCTCCCAACCCTGAACCCTGACCCGTGACCCCAAGTACAGTCCCCCAACCATGAACGCCGAACCCTCACCTCAACTACTGTCCCCCAACAATGAATTCTGACCTCAAGTACAGTCCCCCAACACTGAACACTGACCCCAAGTACAGTCCCCCAACCCTGAACCCTGAAACCTGACCCCAAGTACACTTACCTGAACACTGACCCTGAGTACAGTCCCCCAACCCTGAACACTGACCCCAAGTACAGTCCCCCAACCCTGAACCCTGAAACCTGACCCCAAATACACTTACCTGAACCCTGACCCTGAGAACAGTCAACCAACCCTGAACCCTGACCCCAAGTTCAGTCCCCCAAGCCTGAACCCTGAACCCTGACCCCAAGTATAGTCCCCCACCCTGAACCCTGACCCCAAGTACAATCACCAAATCTGAATCCTGACCCCTGACCCCAAGTACAGTCCCCCAACCCTGAACCCTGAACCCTGACCCAAAGTACAGTCCCCCAACCCTGAACCCTGACCCCAAGTACAGTCCCCCTACTTTGAACCCTGACCCCAAGTACAGTTCCACAACCCTGAACCCTGAACTCTGACCCCAAGTACAGTCCCCCAACACTGAACCCTGACCCCAAGTACAGTCACCAACTCTGAACACTGACCCCAAGTACAGTCGCCCAACCCTGAACCCTGAACCCTGACCCCGAGTACAGCCCCCCAACCCTGAACCCTGACCCCTGACCCCAAGTACAGTCCCCCAACCATGAACCCAGAACCCTCACCTCAACTACTGTCCCCCAACAATGAATTCTGACCCCAAGTACAGTCCCCCAACCCTGAACCCTGAGCTCTGACCCCAAGTACAGTAGCCCAAAGCTGAATCCTGAGCCCTGACCCCAAGTACAGTCCCCCAACCCTGAACACTAAACTCTGACCCCAAGTACAGTCCCCCAACCCTGAACCCTGAGCTCTGACCCCAAGTACAGTCGCCCAAAGCTGAATCCTGAGCCCTGACCCCAAGTACAGTCCCCCAACCCTGAACACTAAACTCTGACCCCACGTACAGACACCCAACCCTGAACTCTGACCCCAAGTACAGTGCCCCAACCCTGAACCCTGACCCCAAGTTCAGTCCCCCAGCCTGAACCCTGCACCCTGAACCCCAGTACAATCCCCCAACCCTGAATCCTGACCCCAAGTACAGTCACCCAACCCTGAACAGTGAGCTCTGAACCCGAGTACAGTCCCCCAACCCTGAACCCTGACCCCAAGTTCAGTCCCCCAAACCTGAACCGTGACCCCTGACACCAAGTACAGCGGCCCAACCCTGAACACTGACCCCAAGTACAGTACCCCAACCCTGAACTCTGAACTCTGACCCCAAGTACAGTCCCCCAAACCTGAACACTGACCCCAAGTACAGTCCCCCAACCCTGAACACTGACCCCAAGTACAGTCGCCCAACCCTGAACCCTGAACTCTGACCCCAAGTACAGTCCCCCAACCCTGAACACTGACCCCAAGTACAGTCCCCCAACCCTAAACCCTGACCCCAAGTACAGTCCCCCAACACTGAACCCTGAACCCTGACCCCAAGTACAGTCCCCCAACTCTGAACCCTGACCCCAAGTACAGTCCCCCAAACCTGAACCCTGAACCCAAGTACAGTCTCCCAACACTGAACCCTGACCCCTGACCCCAAGTACAGTCCCCCAACCCTGAACCCTGAACTCTGACTCCAAGTACAGTCCCCCAACACTGAATCCTGAACCCTGACCCCAAGTTCAGTCACCCAAACCTGAACCGTGACCCCTGACCCTAAGTACAGTGCCCCAACACTGAACACTGACCCAAAGTACAGTCCCCCAACCCTGAACCCTGAACTCTGACCCCAAGTACAGTCCCCCAACCCTGAACACTGACCCCAAGTACAGTCCCCCAACCCTGAACTCTGACCCCAAGTACAGTCCCCCAACCCTGAACCCTGACCTGACCCCACGAACAGTCCCCCAACCCTGAACCCTGAACTCTGACCCCAAGTACAGTCCCCCAACCCTGAACACTGACCCCTAGTACAGTCCCCCAACCCTGAACTCTGACCCCAAGTACAGTCCCCCAACCCTGAACCCTGACCTGACCCCACGAAAAGTCCCCCAACCCTGAACCCCGAACCCTCACCTCAACTACTGTCCCCCAACAATGAATTCTGACCCCAAGTACAGTCCCCCAACCCTGAACCCTGAGCTCTGACCCCAAGTACAGTCGCCCAAAGCTGAATCCTGAGCCCTGACCCCAAGTACAGTCCCCCAACCCTGAACACTAAACTCTGACCCCAAGTACAGACACCCAACCCTGAACTCTGACCCCTGGTACAGTCCCCCAACCCTGAACCCTGAATCCTGACCCCAAGTACACTTACCTGAACCCTGACCCTGAGTCAGTCACCCAACCCTGAACCCTGACCCCAAGTTCAGTCCCCCAAGCCTGAACCCTGAACCCTGACCCCAAGTATAGTCCCCCAACCCTGAACCCTGACCCCAAGTACAGTCACCAACTCTGAACCCTGACCCCTGACCCCAAGTACAGTCCCCCAACCCCGAACCCTGAACCCTGACCCAAAGTACAGTCCGCCAACCCTGAACCCTGACCCCAAGTACAGTCCCCCTACCCTGAACCCTGACCCCAAGTACAGTTCCACAACCCTGAACCCTGAACTCTGACCCCAAGTACAGTCCCCCAACCCTGAACCCTGAACCCTAACCCAAGTACAGTCCCCCAACCCTGAACCCTGACCCCAAGTACAGTCCCCCAACCCTGAACCCTGAACCGTGACCCCGAGTACATCCCACAACCCTGAACCCTGACCCCTGACCCCAAGTACAGTCCCCAACCCTGAACCCTGACCCCGAGTACAGTCCGCCAACCCTGAACTCTGACCCCAAGTACAGTCCCCCAACGCTGAACCCTGAACTCTGACCCCAAGTACAGTCCCCCGACCCTGAACCCTGAGCCCAAGTAAAGTCCCCCACCGCTGAACCCTGATCCCTGACCCCAAGTACAGCCCCCCACCCCTGAACCCTGAACCCTGACCCCAAGTACACTCCCCTGAGGCTGAACCCTGACCCCAAGTACAGTCCCCACCCCTGAACCCCGAACCCTGACCCCAAGTACAGTCTCACAACCCTGAACCCTGAACTCTGACCCCAAGTACAGTCCCCCAATCCTGAACTCTGACCCCAAGTACAGTACCCCAACCCTGAACCCTGAACTCTGACCCCAAGTACAGTCCCCCAACCCTGAACCCTGACCCCAAATACAGTCCCCCAACCCTGAACCCTGACCCCAAGTACAGTCCCCCAACCCTGAACCCTGACCCCAAGTACAGTCCCCCTACCCTGAACCCTGACCCCAAGTATAGTTCCACAACCCTGAACACTGAACTCTGACCCCAAGTACAGTCCCCCAACCCTGAACCCTGAACCCTAACCCAAGTACAGTCCCCCAACCCTGAACCCTGACCCCAAGTACAGCCCCCCAACCCTGAACCCTGAACTCTGAACCCAAGTACAGTCCCCCAACCCTGAACCCTAACCCCTGACCCCAACTACAGCCACCCAACCCTGAACCCTGAACCGTGACCCCGAGTACATCCCACAACCCTGAACCCTGACCCCTGACCCCAAGTACAGTCCCCAACCCTGAACCCTGACCCCGAGTACAGTCCGCCAACCCTGAACTCTGACCCCAAGTACAGTCCCCCAACGCTGAACCCTGAACTCTGACCCCAAGTACAGTCCCCCGACCCTGAACCCTGAGCCCAAGTAAAGTCCCCCACCCCTGAACCCTGATCCCTGACCCCAAGTACAGCCCCCCACCCCTGAACCCTGAACCCTGACCCCAAGTACACTCCCCTGAGGCTGAACCCTGACCCCAAGTACAGTCCCCACCCCTGAACCCTGATCCCTGACCCCAAATACAGTCTCACAACCCTGAAACCTGAACTCTGACCCCAAGTGCAGTCCCCCAACCCTGAACCCTGTTCCCTGACCCCAAGTACAGTTCCCCCAACCCTGAACTCTGACCCCAAGTACAGAGCCCCAACCCTGAACCCTGAACTCTGACCCCAAGTACAGTCCCCCAACCCTGAACCCTGACCCCAAATACAGTCCCCCAACCCTGAACCCTGACCCCAAGTACAGTCCCCCAACCCTGAACCCCGAACTCTGACCCCAAGTACAGTCGCCCAACCCTGAACCCTGAACCCTGACGCCAAGTACAGTCCCCCAAAACTGAACCCCGAACCCTGACCCCGAGTACAGCCCCCCAATCCTGAACCCTGACGCCTGACCCCAAGAACACTCCCCCAACCCTGAACCCCAAACCCTGTCCCCAAGTACAGTCCCCAACCCTGACCCCTGACCCCAAGTACAATCCCCCAACCCTGAACTCCTACCCCAAGTACAGTCCCCCTACCATGAACCCTGACCCCAAGTACAGTCCCCCAACACTGAACCCTGAACTCTGACCCCAAGTACAGTCCCCCAACCCTGAACCCTGAACCCTGACCCCAAGTACAGTCCCCCAACCCTGAACCCTGAACCCTGACCCCGAGTACAGCCCCCCAACCCTGAACCCTGACCCCTGACCCCAAGTACAGTGCCCCAACCCTGAACCCTGAACTCTGATTTAAGAGATTGGTGGATAGGTTTATGGACGAAAAAGGAGTGGTTTAGATTAGTGGGTCAATGTTTTTTTTTAAAAATAAGACTGGTCGGCGCAACATTGTGGGCCGAAGGGCCTGTTCCGCGCTGTAATGTTCTATGTTCTATGTTCTATGTTCTATAAGTACAGTCCCCCAACCATGAACCCCGAACCCTCACCTCAACTACTGTCCCCCAACAATGAATTCTGACCCCAAGTACAGTCCCCCAACCATGAACCATGAGCTCTGACCCCAAGTACAGTCCCCCAACCCTGAACACTAAACTCTGACCCCAAGTACAGACACCCAACCCTGAACTCTGACCCCTGGTACAGTAGCCCAACCCTGAACCCTGAACCCTGACCCCAAGTACACTTACCTGAACCCTGACCCTGAGTACAGTCACCCAACGCTGAACCCTGACCCCAAGTTCAGTCCCCCAAGCCTGAACCCTGAACCCTGACCACAAGTATAGTCCCCCACCCTGAACCCTGACCCCAAGTACAGTCACCGACTCTGAACCCTGACCCCTGACCCCAAGTACAGTCCCCCAACCCTGAACCCTGAACCCTGACCCAAAGTACAGTCCCCCAACCCTGAACCCTGACCCCAAGTACAGTCCCCCTACCCTGAACCCTGACCCCAAGTACAGTTCCACAACCCTGAACCCTGAACCCTAACCCAAGTACAGTCCCCCAACCCTGAACCCTGACCCCAAGTACAGTCCCCCAAACCTGAACCCTGACCCCAAGTACAGTCTCGCAACCCTGAACCCTGAACTCTGACCCCAAGTACAGTCCCCCAACCCTGAACCCTGACCCCAACTACAGCCCTCCAACCCTGAACCCTGAACCGTGACCCCGAGTACATCCCACAACCCTGAACCCTGACCCCTGACCACAAGTACAGTCCCCAACCCTGAACCCTGACCCCGAGTACAGTCCGCCAACCCTGAACTCTGACCCCAAGTACAGTCCCCCAACGCTGAACCCTGAACTCTGACCCCAAGTACAGTCCCCCGACCCTGAACCCTGAGCCCAAGTAAAGTCCCCCACCCCTGAACCCTGATCCCTGACCCCATGTACAGCCCCCCACCCCTGAACCCTGAACCCTGACCCCGAGTACACTCCCCTGAGGCTGAACCCTGACCCCAAGTACAGTCCCCACCCCTGAAACCTGATCCCTGACCCCAAATACAGTCTCCCAAACCTGAACCCCGAATGCTGACCCCAAGTACAGTCTCACAACCCTGAACCCTGAACTCTGACCCCAAGTACAGTGCCCCAACCCTGAACCCTGAACTCTGACCCCAAGTACATTCCCCCAACCCTGAACCCTGACCCCAAATACAGTCCCCCAACCCTGAACCCTGACCCCAAGTACAGTCCCCCAACCCTGAACCCTGACCCCAAATACAGTCCCCCAACCCTGAACCCTGACCCCAAGTACTGTCCCCCAACCCTGAACTCTGACCCCAGGTACAGTCGCCCAACCCTGAACCCTGACCCCTGACCCCGAGTACAGTCCCCCAACCCTGAACCCTGACGCCTGACCCCAAGAACACTCCCCCAATCCTGAACCCCGAACCCTGTCGCCAATTACAGTCCCCAACCCAGACCCCTGACCCCAAGTACAATCCCCCAACCATGAACCCCGAACCCTCACCTCAACTACTGTCCCCCAACAATGAATTCTGACCCCAAGTACATTCCCCCCACCCTGAACCCTGAACTCTGACCCCAAGTACAGTCCCCCAACCCTGAACACTAAACTCTGACCCCAAGTACAGACACCCAACCCTGAACTCTGACCCCTGGTACAGTCGCCCAACCCTGAACCCTGAACCCTGACCCCAAGTACACTTACCTGAACCCTGACCCTGAGTACAGTCACCCAACCCTGAACCCTGACCCCAAGTTCAGTCCCCCAAGCCTGAACCCTGAACCCTGACCCCAAGTATAGTCCCCGACCCTGAACCCTGACCCCAAGTACAGTCACCAACTCTGAACCCTGACCCCTGACCCCAAGTACAGTCCCCCAACCCTGAACCCTGAACCCTGACCCAAAGTACAGTCCCCCAACCCTGAACCCTGACCCCAAGTACAGTCCCCCTACCCTGAACCCTGACCCCAAGTACAGTTGCACAACCCTGAACCCTGAACTCTGACCCCAAGTACAGTTGCCCAACCCTGAACCCTGAACCCTAACCCAAGTACAGTCCCCCAACCCTGAACCCTGACCCCAAGTACAGTCCCCCAACCCTGAACCCTGACCCCAAGTACAGCCTCTCAACCCTGAACCCTGACCCCTGACCCCAAGTACAGTCCCCCAACCCTGAACACTGACCCCAAGTACAATCCCCCAACCCTGAACCCTGAAACCTGACCCCAAGTACACTTACCTGAACCCTGACCCTGAGTACAGTCACCCAACCCTGAACCCTGACCACAAGTTCAGTCCCCCAAGCCTGAACCCTGAACCCTGACCCCAAGTACAGTCACCAAATCTGAATCCTGACCCCTGACCCCAAGTACAGTCCCCCAACCCTGAACCCTGAACCCTGACCCCAAGTACAGTCCCCCAACCCTGAACCCTGACCCCAAGTACAGTCCCCCTACCCTGAACCCTGACCCCAAGTACAGTTCCACAACCCTGAACCCTGAACTCTGACCCCAAGTACAGTCCCCCAACCCTGAACCCTGACCCCAAGTACAGTCACGAACTCTGAACACTGACCCCAAGTACAGTCGCCCAACCCTGAACCCTGAACCCTGACCCCGAGTACAGCCCCCCAACCCTGAACCCTGACTCCTGAACCCAAGTACAGTCCCCCAACCATGAACCCAGAACCCTCACCTCAACTACTGTCCCCCAACAATGAATTCTGACCCCAAGTACAGTCCCCCAACCCTGAACACTCACCCCAAGTACAGTCCCCCAACCCTGAACCCTGAGCTCTGACCCCAAGTACAGTCGCCCAAAGCTGAATCCTGAGCCCTGACCCCAAGTACAGTCCCCCAACCCTGAACACTAAACTCTGACCCCAAGTACAGACACCCAACCCTGAACTCTGACCCCAAGTACAGTCCCCCAACCCTGAACCCTGACCCCAAGTTCAGTCCCCCAGCCTGAACCCTGCACCCTGAACCCCAGTACAATCCCCCAACCCTGAATCCTGACCCCAAGTACAGTCACCCAACCCTGAACAGTGAGCTCTGAACCCGAGTACAGTCCCCCAACCCTGAACCCTGACCCCAAGTTCAGTCCCCCAAACCTGAACCGTGACCCCTGACACCAAGTACAGCGGCCCAACCCTGAACACTGACCCCAAGTACAGTACCCCAACCCTGAACTCTGAACTCTGACCCCAAGTACAGTCCCCCAAACCTGAACACTGACCCCAAGTACAGTCCCCCAACCCTGAACCCTGACCCCAAGTACAGTCCCCCAACACTGAACCCTGAACCCTGACCCCAAGTACAGTCCCCCAACTCTGAACCCTGACCCCATGTACAGTCCCCCAACCCTGAACCTTGAACCCGAGAACAGTCCCACAATCCTGAACCCTGACCCCAAGTACAGTCCCCCAAACCGGAACCCTGAACCCTGAACCCAAGTACAGTCTCCCAACACTGAACCCTGACCCCTGACCCCAAGTACAGTCCCCCAACCCTGAACGCTGAACTCTGACTCCAAGTACAGTCCCCCAACACTGAATCCTGAACCCTGACCCCAAGTTCAGTCACCCAAACCTGAACCGTGACCCCTGACCCCAAGTACAGTGCCCAAACACTGAACACTGACCCCAAGTACAGTCCCCCAACCCTGAACCCTGAACTCTGACCCCAAGTACAGTCCCCCAACCCTGAACACTGACCCCAAGTACAGTCCCCCAACCCTGAACTCTGACCCCAAGTACAGTCCCCCAACCCTGAACCCTGACCTGACCCCACGAACAGTCCCCCAACCCTGAACCCTGAACTCTGACCCCAAGTACAGTCCCCCAACCCTGAACACTGACCCCTAGTACAGTCCCCCAACCCTGAACTCTGACCCGAAGTACAGTCCCCCAACCCTGAACCCTGACCTGACCCCACGAACAGTCCCCCAACACTGAACTCTGAACTGTGACCCCAAGTACAGTCGCCCAACCCTGAACCCGGACCCCTGACGCCAAGTACAGTCCCCCAAAACTGAACCCTGAACCCTGACCCCGAGTACAGTCCCCCAACCCTGAACCCTGACGCCTGACCCCAAGAACACTCCCCCAACCCTGAACCCCGAACCCTGTCCCCAAGTACAGTCCCCAACCCAGACCCCTGACCCCAAGTACAATCCCCCAACCCTGAACTCTGTCCCCAAGTACACTCCCCCAACACTGAACCCTGAACTCTGACCCCAAGTACAGTCCCCCAACCCTCAACCCTGAACCCTGACCCCGAGTACAGCCCCCCAACCCTGAACCCTGACCCCTGACCCCAAGTACAGTCCCCCAACCATGAACCCCGAAACCTCACCTCAACTACTGTCCCCCAACAATGAATTCTGACCCCAAGTACAGTCCCCCAACCCTGAACTCTGACCCCAAGTACAGTCCCCCAACCCTGAACCCTGACCTGACCCCACGAAAAGTCCCCCAACCCTGAACCCCGAACCCTCACCTCAACTACTGTCCCCCAACAATGAATTCTGACCCCAAGTACAGTCCCCCAACCCTGAACCCTGAGCTCTGACCCCAAGTACAGTCGCCCAAAGCTGAATCCTGAGCCCTGACCCCAAGTACAGTCCCCCAACCCTGAACACTAAACTCTGACCCCAAGTACAGACACCCAACCCTGAACTCTGACCCCTGGTACAGTCGCCCAACCCTGAACCCTGAATCCTGACCCCAAGTACACTTACCTGAACCCTGACCCTGAGTCAGTCACCCAACCCTGAACCCTGACCCCAAGTTCAGTCCCCCAAGCCTGAACCCTGAGCCCTGACCCCAAGTACAGTCCCCCAACCCTGAATCCTGAACTCTGACCCCAAGTACAGTCCCCCAACGCTGAATCCTGAGCCCTGGTACAGTCGCCCAACCCTGAAACCTGAACCCTGACCCCAAGTACACTTACCTGATCCTGAACCTTGACCCCGAGTACAGTCACCCGACCCAGAACCCTGACCTCTGACCACAAGTACAGTCCGTCAACCCTGAACCCTGACCCCAAGTTCAGACCCCCAAGCCTGAACCCTGACCCCAAGTACAGTCCCCCAACCCTGAACCCTGACCCCAAGTACAGTCCCCCAACCCTGAACCCTGAACTCTGACCCCAAGTACAGTCGCCCAACCCTGAACCCTGAACTCAGACCCGAAGTACAGACCCCCAACCCTGAACCCTGACCCCAAGTAAAGTCCCCCAACCCTGAACCCCGAACCCTGACCGCAAATACAGTCCCCAACCCTAAACATTGAACTCTGACCCCAAGTACAGTCCCCCAACCCTGAACCCTGACCGCTGACCCCATGTACAGTCCCCCAACACTGAACCCCGAATCCTGACCCCAAGTACAGTCCCCCAACTCTGAACTCTGACCTCAAGTACAGTCCCCCAACCCTGAACCCTGAACTCTCACCTCAAGTACAGTCCCCCAACCCTGAACCCTGAACCCTAACCCAAGTACAGTCCCCCAACCCTGAACCCTGACCCCAAGTACAGTCCCCCAACCCTGAACCCTGACAGCAAGTACAGTTCCCCCAACCCTGAACCCTGAACTCTGACCCCAAGTACAGTCCCCCAACCCTGAACCCTGACCCCTGACCCCAACTACAGCCCCCCAACCCTGAACCCAAACCCTGACCCCGAGTACATCCCACAACACTGAACCCTGACCCCTGACCCCAAGTACAGTCCCCCAACCCTGAACCCTGAACCCTGACCCCAAGTACAGTCCCCCAACGCTGAACCCTGAACTCTGACCCCAAGTACAGTCCCCCGACCCTGAACCCTGAGCCCAAGTAAAGTCCCCCACCCCTGAACCCTGATCCCTGACCCCAAGTACAGCCCCCCACCCCTGAACCCTGAACCCTGACCCCAAGTACACTCCCCTGAGGCTGAACCCTGACCCCAAGTACAGTCCCCACCCCTGAAACCTGATCCCAGACCCCAAATACACTCTCCCAAACCTGAACCCTGAACCCTGACCCCAAGTACAGTCCCCCAACCCTGAACGCTGGACTCTGACCCCAAGTGCAGTCCCCCAACCCTGAACCCTGTCCCCTGACCCCATGTACAGTCCCCCAACCCTGAACCCCGAATGCTGACCCCAAGTACAGTCCCCCAACCCTGAACTCTGACCCCAAGTGCAGTGCCCCAACCCTGAACCCTGAACTCTGACCCCAAGTACAGTCCCCCAAACCTGAACCCTGACCCCAAATACAGTCCCCCAACCCTGAACCCTGACCCCAAGTACAGTCGCCCAACCCTGAACCCTGACCCCTGACGCCAAGTACAGTCCCCCAAACCTGAACCCCGAACCCTGACCCCAAGTACAGTCCCCCAACCCTGAACCCTGACCCCAAGTTCAGTCCCCCAACCCTGAACTCCTACCCCTAGTACAGTCTCCCACCTCTGAACCCTGAACTCTGACCCGAACTACAGTCCCCCAACCCTGAACCCCGAACCCTGACCCCGAGTACAGTCCTCCAACCCTGAACCCTGACCCCTGACCCCAAGTACAGTCCCCCACCCAATAACCCCGAACCCTCACCTCACGGACATTCCCCCAACAATGAACTCTGACCCCAAGTACAGACCCCCAACCCTGACCCCTGACGCCAAGTACAGTCCCCCAAAACTGAACTGTGACCCCTGACCCCAAGTACAGTCCCCCAACCCTGAACCCTGACCCCAAGTTCAGTCCTCCAAGCCTGAACCCTGAACCCTGACCCCAAGTACAGTACCCCAACCCTGACCCCTGACCCCAAGTACAGTCACCAACTCTGAACCCTGACCCCAAGTACAGTCCCCCAACCCTGAACCCTGAACCCTGACCCTAAGTACAGTCCCCCAGCCCTGAACCCTGACCACAGGTTCAGTCCCCCTACCCTGAACCCTGACCCCAAGTACAGTTCCACAACCCTGAACCCTGAACTCTGACCCCAAGTACAGTCCCCCAACCCTGAACACTGACCCCAAGTACAGTCCCCCTACCCTGAACCCTGACCCCAAGTACAGTTCCACAACACTGAACCCTGAACTCTGACCCCAAGTACTGTCCCCCAACCCCGAACCCTGACCCCTGAACCCAAGTACAGTCCCCCAACACTGAATCCTAAACTCTGACTCCAAGTAGAGTCCCCCAACCCTGAACCCTGACCCCAGACCCCAAGTACAGTTCCCCCAACCCTGAACCCTGAACTCAGACACCAAGTACAGTCCCCCAACCCTGAACCCGGACCGCTGACCCCATGTACAGTCCCCCAACAATGAACCCCGAATCCTGACCACGAGTTCAGTCCCCCAACCCTGAACTCTGACCCCAAGTACAGTCCCCCAACCCTGAACCCTGAACTCTGACCTGAAGTACAGTCCCCCAACCCTGAACCCTGAACCCTAACCCAAGTACAGTGCCCCAACCCTGAACCCTGAGCCCAAGTACAGTCCCCCAACCCTGAACCCTGAGCCCAAGTACAGTCTCCCAACCCTGAACCCTGAACTCTGACCCCAAGTACAGTCCCCCAACCCTGAACCCTGACCCCAACTACAGCCCCCCCAACCCTGAACCCTGAACCCTGACCCCGAGTACATCCCACAACCCTGAACCCTGACCCCAAGTACAGTCCCCAACCCTGAACCCTGACCCCGAGTACAGTCCGCCAACCCTGAACTCTGACCCCAAGTACAGTCCCCTAACCCTGAACCCTGAACCCTGACCCCAAGTACAGTCCCCCAACCCTGATCCCTGACCCCAAGTACAGCCCCCCCACCCCTGAACGCTGAACCCTGACCCCAAGTACACTCCCCTGAGGCTGAACACTGACCCCAAGTACAGTCCCCACCCCTGAACCCTGATCCCTGACCCCAAATACAGTCTCCCAAACCTGAACCCCGAACCCTGACCCCAAGTACAGTCTCACAACCCTGAACCCTGAACTCTGACCCCAAGTGCAGTCCCCCAACCCTGAATCCTGTCCCCTGACCCCATGTACAGACCCCAACCCTGAACCCCGAATGCTGACCCCAAGTACAGTCCCCCAACCCTGAACTCTGACCCCAAGTACAGTGCCCCAACACTGAACCCTGAACTCTGACCCCAAGTACAGTCCCCCAACCCTGAACCCTGACCCCAAATACAGTCCCCCAACCCTGAACCCTGACCCCAAGTACAGTCCCCCAACCCTGAACCCTGACCCCAAGTACAGTCCCCCAACCCTGAACCCTCATCTCTGACCCCAAGTACAGTCGCCCAACCCTGAACCCTGACCCCTGACGCGAAGTACAGTCCCCCAAAACTGAACCCCGAACCCTGACCCCGAGTACAGTCCCCCAACCCTGAACCCTGACGCCTGACCCCAAGAACACTCCCCCAACCCTGAACCCCGAGCCCTGTCCCCAAGTACAGTCCCCAACCCAGACCCCTGACCCCAAGTACAGTGCCCCAACCCTGAACCCTGAACTCTGACCCCAAGTACAGTCCCCCAACCCTGAACTCTGACCCCAAGTACAGTCCCCCAACACTGAACCCTGAACTCTGACCCCAAGTACAGTCCCCCAACCCTGAACACTGAACCCTGACCCCGAGTACTGCCCCCCAACCCTGAACCCCGACCCCTGACCCCAGGTACAGTCCCCCAACCATGAACCCCGAAACCTCACCTCAACTAATGTCCCCCAACAATGAATTCTGACCCCAAGTACAGTCCCCCAACCCTGAACCCTGAACTCTGACCCCAAGTACAGTCGCCCAAAGCTGAATACTGAGCCCTGACCCCAAGTACAGTCCCCCAACCCTGAACCCTGACCCTGACCCCAAGTACAGTCCCCCAACCCTGAACTCTGACCCCAAGTACAGTCCCCCAACCCTGAACACTGACCCCAAGTACAGTCCCCCTACCCTGAACCCTGACCCCAAGTACAGTTCCACAACACTGAACCCTGAACTCTGACCCCAAGTACTGTCCCCCAACCCCGAACCCTGACCCCTGAACCCAAGTACAGTCCCCCAACACTGAATCCTAAACTCTGACTCCAAGTAGAGTCCCCCAACCCTGAACCCTGACCCCAGACCCCAAGTACAGTTCCCCCAACCCTGAACCCTGAACTCAGACACCAAGTACAGTCCCCCAACCCTGAACCCGGACCGCTGACCCCATGTACAGTCCCCCAACAATGAACCCCGAATCCTGACCACGAGTTCAGTCCCCCAACCCTGAACTCTGACCCCAAGTACAGTCCCCCAACCCTGAACCCTGAACTCTGACCTGAAGTACAGTCCCCCAACCCTGAACCCTGAACCCTAACCCAAGTACAGTGCCCCAACCCTGAACCCTGAGCCCAAGTACAGTCCCCCAACCCTGAACCCTGAGCCCAAGTACAGTCTCCCAACCCTGAACCCTGAACTCTGACCCCAAGTACAGTCCCCCAACCCTGAACCCTGACCCCAACTACAGCCCCCCCAACCCTGAACCCTGAACCCTGACCCCGAGTACATCCCACAACCCTGAACCCTGACCCCAAGTACAGTCCCCAACCCTGAACCCTGACCCCGAGTACAGTCCGCCAACCCTGAACTCTGACCCCAAGTACAGTCCCCTAACCCTGAACCCTGAACCCTGACCCCAAGTACAGTCCCCCAACCCTGATCCCTGACCCCAAGTACAGCCCCCCCACCCCTGAACGCTGAACCCTGACCCCAAGTACACTCCCCTGAGGCTGAACACTGACCCCAAGTACAGTCCCCACCCCTGAACCCTGATCCCTGACCCCAAATACAGTCTCCCAAACCTGAACCCCGAACCCTGACCCCAAGTACAGTCTCACAACCCTGAACCCTGAACTCTGACCCCAAGTGCAGTCCCCCAACCCTGAATCCTGTCCCCTGACCCCATGTACAGACCCCAACCCTGAACCCCGAATGCTGACCCCAAGTACAGTCCCCCAACCCTGAACTCTGACCCCAAGTACAGTGCCCCAACACTGAACCCTGAACTCTGACCCCAAGTACAGTCCCCCAACCCTGAACCCTGACCCCAAATACAGTCCCCCAACCCTGAACCCTGACCCCAAGTACAGTCCCCCAACCCTGAACCCTGACCCCAAGTACAGTCCCCCAACCCTGAACCCTCATCTCTGACCCCAAGTACAGTCGCCCAACCCTGAACCCTGACCCCTGACGCGAAGTACAGTCCCCCAAAACTGAACCCCGAACCCTGACCCCGAGTACAGTCCCCCAACCCTGAACCCTGACGCCTGACCCCAAGAACACTCCCCCAACCCTGAACCCCGAGCCCTGTCCCCAAGTACAGTCCCCAACCCAGACCCCTGACCCCAAGTACAGTGCCCCAACCCTGAACCCTGAACTCTGACCCCAAGTACAGTCCCCCAACCCTGAACTCTGACCCCAAGTACAGTCCCCCAACACTGAACCCTGAACTCTGACCCCAAGTACAGTCCCCCAACCCTGAACACTGAACCCTGACCCCGAGTACTGCCCCCCAACCCTGAACCCCGACCCCTGACCCCAGGTACAGTCCCCCAACCATGAACCCCGAAACCTCACCTCAACTAATGTCCCCCAACAATGAATTCTGACCCCAAGTACAGTCCCCCAACCCTGAACCCTGAACTCTGACCCCAAGTACAGTCGCCCAAAGCTGAATACTGAGCCCTGACCCCAAGTACAGTCCCCCAACCCTGAACCCTGACCCTGACCCCAAGTACAGTCCCCCAACCCTGAACTCTGACCCCAAGTACAGTCCCCCAACACTGAACCCTGAACTCTGACCCCAAGTGCAGTCCCCCAACCCTGAACCCTAACCCCAAGTACAGTCGCCCAACCCTGAACCCTGAACCCTGACCCCGAGTACAGCCCCCCAACCCTGAACCCTGACCCCTGACCCCAAGTACAGTCCCCCAACCATGAACCCAGAACCCTCACCTCAACTACTGTCCCCCAACCCTGAACACTGACCCCAAGTACAGTCCCCCAACCCTGAACCCTGAACCCTAACCCCAAGTACACTTACCTGAACCCTGACCCTGAGTACAGTCACCCAACCCTGAACCCTGACCCCAAGTTCAGTCCCCCAAGCCTGAACCCTGAACCCTGACCCAAAGTACAGTCCCCCAACCGTGAACCCTGACCCCAAGTACAGTCACCAACTCTGAACCCTGACCCCTGACCCCAAGTACAGTCCCCCAACCCTGAACCCTGACCCCAAGTACAGTCACTGACTCTGAACCCTGACCCCTGACCCCAAGTACAGTCCCCCAACCCTGAACCCTGAACCCTGACCCTAAGTACAGTCCCCTAACCCTGAACCCTGACCCCAAGTACAGTCCCCCTACCCTGAACGCTGACCCCAAGTACAGTTCCACAAACCTGAACCCTGAACTCTGACCCCAAGTACAGTCCCCCAACACTGAACCCTGACCCCTGAACCCAAGTACAGTCCCCCAACCCTGAACCCTGAACTCAGACTCCAAGTACAGTCTCCCAACAATGAACTCTGACCCCAAGTACAGTCCCCCAACCCTGAACTCCTACCCCAAGAACCGTCCCCCAACCCTGAACTCTGACCCCAAGTACAGTCCCCCAACACTGAACCCTGAACTCTGACCCCAAGTGCAGTCCCCCAACCCTGAACCCTGAACCCTGACCCCAAGTACAGTCCCCCAACCCTGAACCCTGAACCCTGACCCCGAGTACAGCCTCCCAACCCTGAACCCTGAACCCTGACCCCAAGTACAGTCCCCCAACGCTGAACCCTGAACTCTGACCCCAAGTACAGTCCCCCGACCCTGAACCCTGAGCCCAAGTAAAGTCCCCCACCCCTGAACCCTGATCCCTGACCCCAAGTACAGCCCCCCACCCCTGAACCCTGAACCCTGACCCCAAGTACACTCCCCTGAGGCTGAACCCTGACCCCAAGTACAGTCCCCACCCCTGAAACCTGATCCCAGACCCCAAATACACTCTCCCAAACCTGAACCCCGAACCCTGACCCCAAGTACAGTCCCCCAACCCTGAACGCTGGACTCTGACCCCAAGTGCAGTCCCCCAACCCTGAACCCTGTCCCCTGACCCCATGTACAGTCCCCCAACCCTGAACCCCGAATGCTGACCCCAAGTACAGTCCCCCAACCCTGAACTCTGACCCCAAGTGCAGTGCCCCAACCCTGAACCCTGAACTCTGACCCCAAGTACAGTCCCCCAAACCTGAACCCTGACCCCTGACCCCAACTACAGCCCCCAACCCTGAACCCAAACCCTGACCCCGAGTACATCCCACAACACTGAACCCTGACCCCTGACCCCAAGTACAGTCCCCCAACCCTGAACCCTGAACCCTGACCCCAAGTACAGTCCCCCAACGCTGAACCCTGAACTCTGACCCCAAGTACAGTCCCCCGACCCTGAACCCTGAGCCCAAGTAAAGTCCCCCACCCCTGAACCCTGATCCCTGACCCCAAGTACAGCCCCCCACCCCTGAACCCTGAACCCTGACCCCAAGTACACTCCCCTGAGGCTGAACCCTGACCCCAAGTACAGTCCCCACCCCTGAAACCTGATCCCAGACCCCAAATACACTCTCCCAAACCTAAACCCCGAACCCTGACCCCAAGTACAGTCCCCCAACCCTGAACGCTGGACTCTGACCCCAAGTGCAGTCCCCCAACCCTGAACCCTGTCCCCTGACCCCATGTACAGTCCCCCAACCCTGAACCCCGAATGCTGACCCCAAGTACAGTCCCCCAAACCTGAACCCTGACCCCAAATACAGTCCCCCAACCCTGAACCCTGACCCCAAGTACAGTCGCCCAACCCTGAACCCTGACCCCTGACGCCAAGTACAGTCCCCCAAACCTGAACCCCGAACCCTGACCCCAAGTACAGTCCCCCAACCCTGAACCCTGACCCCAAGTTCAGTCCCCCAACCCTGAACTCCTACCCCTAGTACAGTCTCCCACCTCTGAACCCTGAACTCTGACCCGAACTACAGTCCCCCAACCCTGAACCCCGAACCCTGACCCCGAGTACAGTCCTCCAACCCTGAACCCTGACCCCTGACCCCAAGTACAGTCCCCCACCCAATAACCCCGAACCCTCACCTCACGGACATTCCCCCAACAATGAACTCTGACCCCAAGTACAGACCCCCAACCCTGACCCCTGACGCCAAGTACAGTCCCCCAAAACTGAACTGTGACCCCTGACCCCAAGTACAGTCCCCCAACCCTGAACCCTGACCCCAAGTTCAGTCCTCCAAGCCTGAACCCTGAACCCTGACCCCAAGTACAGTACCCCAACCCTGACCCCTGACCCCAAGTACAGTCACCAACTCTGAACCCTGACCCCAAGTACAGTCCCCCAACCCTGAACCCTGAACCCTGACCCTAAGTACAGTCCCCCAGCCCTGAACCCTGACCACAGGTTCAGTCCCCCTACCCTGAACCCTGACCCCAAGTACAGTTCCACAACCCTGAACCCTGAACTCTGACCCCAAGTACAGTCCCCCAACCCTGAACACTGACCCCAAGTACAGTCCCCCTACCCTGAACCCTGACCCCAAGTACAGTTCCACAACACTGAACCCTGAACTCTGACCCCAAGTACTGTCCCCCAACCCCGAACCCTGACCCCTGAACCCAAGTACAGTCCCCCAACACTGAATCCTAAACTCTGACTCCAAGTAGAGTCCCCCAACCCTGAACCCTGACCCCAGACCCCAAGTACAGTTCCCCCAACCCTGAACCCTGAACTCAGACACCAAGTACAGTCCCCCAACCCTGAACCCGGACCGCTGACCCCATGTACAGTCCCCCAACAATGAACCCCGAATCCTGACCACGAGTTCAGTCCCCCAACCCTGAACTCTGACCCCAAGTACAGTCCCCCAACCCTGAACCCTGAACTCTGACCTGAAGTACAGTCCCCCAACCCTGAACCCTGAACCCTAACCCAAGTACAGTGCCCCAACCCTGAACCCTGAGCCCAAGTACAGTCCCCCAACCCTGAACCCTGAGCCCAAGTACAGTCTCCCAACCCTGAACCCTGAACTCTGACCCCAAGTACAGTCCCCCAACCCTGAACCCTGACCCCAACTACAGCCCCCCCAACCCTGAACCCTGAACCCTGACCCCGAGTACATCCCACAACCCTGAACCCTGACCCCAAGTACAGTCCCCAACCCTGAACCCTGACCCCGAGTACAGTCCGCCAACCCTGAACTCTGACCCCAAGTACAGTCCCCTAACCCTGAACCCTGAACCCTGACCCCAAGTACAGTCCCCCAACCCTGATCCCTGACCCCAAGTACAGCCCCCCCACCCCTGAACGCTGAACCCTGACCCCAAGTACACTCCCCTGAGGCTGAACACTGACCCCAAGTACAGTCCCCACCCCTGAACCCTGATCCCTGACCCCAAATACAGTCTCCCAAACCTGAACCCCGAACCCTGACCCCAAGTACAGTCTCACAACCCTGAACCCTGAACTCTGACCCCAAGTGCAGTCCCCCAACCCTGAATCCTGTCCCCTGACCCCATGTACAGACCCCAACCCTGAACCCCGAATGCTGACCCCAAGTACAGTCCCCCAACCCTGAACTCTGACCCCAAGTACAGTGCCCCAACACTGAACCCTGAACTCTGACCCCAAGTACAGTCCCCCAACCCTGAACCCTGACCCCAAATACAGTCCCCCAACCCTGAACCCTGACCCCAAGTACAGTCCCCCAACCCTGAACCCTGACCCCAAGTACAGTCCCCCAACCCTGAACCCTCATCTCTGACCCCAAGTACAGTCGCCCAACCCTGAACCCTGACCCCTGACGCGAAGTACAGTCCCCCAAAACTGAACCCCGAACCCTGACCCCGAGTACAGTCCCCCAACCCTGAACCCTGACGCCTGACCCCAAGAACACTCCCCCAACCCTGAACCCCGAGCCCTGTCCCCAAGTACAGTCCCCAACCCAGACCCCTGACCCCAAGTACAGTGCCCCAACCCTGAACCCTGAACTCTGACCCCAAGTACAGTCCCCCAACCCTGAACTCTGACCCCAAGTACAGTCCCCCAACACTGAACCCTGAACTCTGACCCCAAGTACAGTCCCCCAACCCTGAACACTGAACCCTGACCCCGAGTACTGCCCCCCAACCCTGAACCCCGACCCCTGACCCCAGGTACAGTCCCCCAACCATGAACCCCGAAACCTCACCTCAACTAATGTCCCCCAACAATGAATTCTGACCCCAAGTACAGTCCCCCAACCCTGAACCCTGAACTCTGACCCCAAGTACAGTCGCCCAAAGCTGAATACTGAGCCCTGACCCCAAGTACAGTCCCCCAACCCTGAACCCTGACCCTGACCCCAAGTACAGTCCCCCAACCCTGAACTCTGACCCCAAGTACAGTCCCCCAACACTGAACCCTGAACTCTGACCCCAAGTGCAGTCCCCCAACCCTGAACCCTAACCCCAAGTACAGTCGCCCAACCCTGAACCCTGAACCCTGACCCCGAGTACAGCCCCCCAACCCTGAACCCTGACCCCTGACCCCAAGTACAGTCCCCCAACCATGAACCCAGAACCCTCACCTCAACTACTGTCCCCCAACAATGAATTCTGACCCCAAGTACAGTCCCCCAACCCTGAACACTGACCCCAAGTACAGTCCCCCAACCCTGAACCCTGAACCCTAACCCCAAGTACACTTACCTGAACCCTGACCCTGAGTACAGTCACCCAACCCTGAACCCTGACCCCAAGTTCAGTCCCCCAAGCCTGAACCCTGAACCCTGACCCAAAGTACAGTCCCCCAACCGTGAACCCTGACCCCAAGTACAGTCACCAACTCTGAACCCTGACCCCAAGTACAGTCCCCCAACCCTGAACCCTGACCCCAAGTACAGTCACTGACTCTGAACCCTGACCCCTGACCCCAAGTACAGTCCCCCAACCCTGAACCCTGAACCCTGACCCTAAGTACAGTCCCCTAACCCTGAACCCTGACCCCAAGTACAGTCCCCCTACCCTGAACGCTGACCCCAAGTACAGTTCCACAAACCTGAACCCTGAACTCTGACCCCAAGTACAGTCCCCCAACACTGAACCCTGACCCCTGAACCCAAGTACAGTCC
This sequence comes from Carcharhinus amblyrhynchos, assembly GCF_965287045.1. Lineage (NCBI taxonomy): Eukaryota > Metazoa > Chordata > Chondrichthyes > Carcharhiniformes > Carcharhinidae > Carcharhinus > Carcharhinus amblyrhynchos. The sequence continues at coordinate 651,186 of NW_027649824.1, read as the reverse complement.
CCCAACCCTGAACCCTGAACTCAGACTCCAAGTACAGTCTCCCAACAATGAACTCTGACCCCAAGTACAGTCCCCCAACCCTGAACTCCTACCCCAAGAACAGTCCCCCAACCCTGAACTCTGACCCCAAGTACAGTCCCCCAACACTGAACCCTGAACTCTGACCCCAAGTGCAGTCCCCCAACCCTGAACCCTGAACCCTGACCCCAAGTACAGTCCCCCAACCCTGAACCCTGAACCCTGACCCCGAGTACAGCCTCCCAACCCTGAACCCTGACCCGTGACCCCAAGTACAGTCCCCCAACCATGAACGCCGAACCCTCACCTCAACTACTGTCCCCCAACAATGAATTCTGACCTCAAGTACAGTCCCCCAACACTGAACACTGACCCCAAGTACAGTCCCCCAACCCTGAACCCTGAAACCTGACCCCAAGTACACTTACCTGAACACTGACCCCAAGTACTGTCCCCCAACCCTGAACCCTGAAACCTGACCCCAAGTACACTTACCTGAACACTGACCCCAAGTACAGTCCCCCAACCCTGAACCCTGAAACCTGACCCCAAATACACTTACCTGAACCCTGACCCTGAGAACAGTCAACCAACCCTGAACCCTGACCCCAAGTTCAGTCCCCCAAGCCTGAACCCTGAACCCTGACCCCAAGTATAGTCCCCCACCCTGAACCCTGACCCCAAGTACAATCACCAAATCTGAATCCTGACCCCTGACCCCAAGTACAGTCCCCCAACCCTGAACCCTGAACCCTGACCCAAAGTACAGTCCCCCAACCCTGAACCCTGACCCCAAGTACAGTCCCCCTACTTTGAACCCTGACCCCAAGTACAGTTCCACAACCCTGAACCCTGAACTCTGACCCCAAGTACAGTCCCCCAACACTGAACCCTGACCCCAAGTACAGTCACCAACTCTGAACACTGACCCCAAGTACAGTCGCCCAACCCTGAACCCTGAACCCTGACCCCGAGTACAGCCCCCCAACCCTGAACCCTGACCCCTGACCCCAAGTACAGTCCCCCAACCATGAACCCAGAACCCTCACCTCAACTACTGTCCCCCAACAATGAATTCTGACCCCAAGTACAGTCCCCCAACCCTGAACCCTGAGCTCTGACCCCAAGTACAGTAGCCCAAAGCTGAATCCTGAGCCCTGACCCCAAGTACAGTCCCCCAACCCTGAACACTAAACTCTGACCCCAAGTACAGTCCCCCAACCCTGAACCCTGAGCTCTGACCCCAAGTACAGTCGCCCAAAGCTGAATCCTGAGCCCTGACCCCAAGTACAGTCCCCCAACCCTGAACACTAAACTCTGACCCCACGTACAGACACCCAACCCTGAACTCTGACCCCAAGTACAGTGCCCCAACCCTGAACCCTGACCCCAAGTTCAGTCCCCCAGCCTGAACCCTGCACCCTGAACCCCAGTACAATCCCCCAACCCTGAATCCTGACCCCAAGTACAGTCACCCAACCCTGAACAGTGAGCTCTGAACCCGAGTACAGTCCCCCAACCCTGAACCCTGACCCCAAGTTCAGTCCCCCAAACCTGAACCGTGACCCCTGACACCAAGTACAGCGGCCCAACCCTGAACACTGACCCCAAGTACAGTACCCCAACCCTGAACTCTGAACTCTGACCCCAAGTACAGTCCCCCAAACCTGAACACTGACCCCAAGTACAGTCCCCCAACCCTGAACACTGACCCCAAGTACAGTCGCCCAACCCTGAACCCTGAACTCTGACCCCAAGTACAGTCCCCCAACCCTGAACACTGACCCCAAGTACAGTCCCCCAACCCTAAACCCTGACCCCAAGTACAGTCCCCCAACACTGAACCCTGAACCCTGACCCCAAGTACAGTCCCCCAACTCTGAACCCTGACCCCAAGTACAGTCCCCCAAACCTGAACCCTGAACCCAAGTACAGTCTCCCAACACTGAACCCTGACCCCTGACCCCAAGTACAGTCCCCCAACCCTGAACCCTGAACTCTGACTCCAAGTACAGTCCCCCAACACTGAATCCTGAACCCTGACCCCAAGTTCAGTCACCCAAACCTGAACCGTGACCCCTGACCCTAAGTACAGTGCCCCAACACTGAACACTGACCCAAAGTACAGTCCCCCAACCCTGAACCCTGAACTCTGACCCCAAGTACAGTCCCCCAACCCTGAACACTGACCCCAAGTACAGTCCCCCAACCCTGAACTCTGACCCCAAGTACAGTCCCCCAACCCTGAACCCTGACCTGACCCCACGAACAGTCCCCCAACCCTGAACCCTGAACTCTGACCCCAAGTACAGTCCCCCAACCCTGAACACTGACCCCTAGTACAGTCCCCCAACCCTGAACTCTGACCCCAAGTACAGTCCCCCAACCCTGAACCCTGACCTGACCCCACGAAAAGTCCCCCAACCCTGAACCCCGAACCCTCACCTCAACTACTGTCCCCCAACAATGAATTCTGACCCCAAGTACAGTCCCCCAACCCTGAACACTGACCCCAAGTACAGTCCCCCAACCCTGAACCCTGAGCTCTGACCCCAAGTACAGTCGCCCAAAGCTGAATCCTGAGCCCTGACCCCAAGTACAGTCCCCCAACCCTGAACACTAAACTCTGACCCCAAGTACAGACACCCAACCCTGAACTCTGACCCCTGGTACAGTCGCCCAACCCTGAACCCTGAATCCTGACCCCAAGTACACTTACCTGAACCCTGACCCTGAGTCAGTCACCCAACCCTGAACCCTGACCCCAAGTTCAGTCCCCCAAGCCTGAACCCTGAACCCTGACCCCAAGTATAGTCCCCCAACCCTGAACCCTGACCCCAAGTACAGTCACCAACTCTGAACCCTGACCCCTGACCCCAAGTACAGTCCCCCAACCCCGAACCCTGAACCCTGACCCAAAGTACAGTCCGCCAACCCTGAACCCTGACCCCAAGTACAGTCCCCCTACCCTGAACCCTGACCCCAAGTACAGTTCCACAACCCTGAACCCTGAACTCTGACCCCAAGTACAGTCCCCCAACCCTGAACCCTGAACCCTAACCCAAGTACAGTCCCCCAACCCTGAACCCTGACCCCAAGTACAGTCCCCCAACCCTGAACCCTGAACCGTGACCCCGAGTACATCCCACAACCCTGAACCCTGACCCCTGACCCCAAGTACAGTCCCCAACCCTGAACCCTGACCCCGAGTACAGTCCGCCAACCCTGAACTCTGACCCCAAGTACAGTCCCCCAACGCTGAACCCTGAACTCTGACCCCAAGTACAGTCCCCCGACCCTGAACCCTGAGCCCAAGTAAAGTCCCCCACCGCTGAACCCTGATCCCTGACCCCAAGTACAGCCCCCCACCCCTGAACCCTGAACCCTGACCCCAAGTACACTCCCCTGAGGCTGAACCCTGACCCCAAGTACAGTCCCCACCCCTGAACCCCGAACCCTGACCCCAAGTACAGTCTCACAACCCTGAACCCTGAACTCTGACCCCAAGTACAGTCCCCCAATCCTGAACTCTGACCCCAAGTACAGTACCCCAACCCTGAACCCTGAACTCTGACCCCAAGTACAGTCCCCCAACCCTGAACCCTGACCCCAAATACAGTCCCCCAACCCTGAACCCTGACCCCAAGTACAGTCCCCCAACCCTGAACCCTGACCCCAAGTACAGTCCCCCTACCCTGAACCCTGACCCCAAGTATAGTTCCACAACCCTGAACACTGAACTCTGACCCCAAGTACAGTCCCCCAACCCTGAACCCTGAACCCTAACCCAAGTACAGTCCCCCAACCCTGAACCCTGACCCCAAGTACAGCCCCCCAACCCTGAACCCTGAACTCTGAACCCAAGTACAGTCCCCCAACCCTGAACCCTAACCCCTGACCCCAACTACAGCCACCCAACCCTGAACCCTGAACCGTGACCCCGAGTACATCCCACAACCCTGAACCCTGACCCCTGACCCCAAGTACAGTCCCCAACCCTGAACCCTGACCCCGAGTACAGTCCGCCAACCCTGAACTCTGACCCCAAGTACAGTCCCCCAACGCTGAACCCTGAACTCTGACCCCAAGTACAGTCCCCCGACCCTGAACCCTGAGCCCAAGTAAAGTCCCCCACCCCTGAACCCTGATCCCTGACCCCAAGTACAGCCCCCCACCCCTGAACCCTGAACCCTGACCCCAAGTACACTCCCCTGAGGCTGAACCCTGACCCCAAGTACAGTCCCCACCCCTGAACCCTGATCCCTGACCCCAAATACAGTCTCACAACCCTGAAACCTGAACTCTGACCCCAAGTGCAGTCCCCCAACCCTGAACCCTGTTCCCTGACCCCAAGTACAGTTCCCCCAACCCTGAACTCTGACCCCAAGTACAGAGCCCCAACCCTGAACCCTGAACTCTGACCCCAAGTACAGTCCCCCAACCCTGAACCCTGACCCCAAATACAGTCCCCCAACCCTGAACCCTGACCCCAAGTACAGTCCCCCAACCCTGAACCCCGAACTCTGACCCCAAGTACAGTCGCCCAACCCTGAACCCTGAACCCTGACGCCAAGTACAGTCCCCCAAAACTGAACCCCGAACCCTGACCCCGAGTACAGCCCCCCAATCCTGAACCCTGACGCCTGACCCCAAGAACACTCCCCCAACCCTGAACCCCAAACCCTGTCCCCAAGTACAGTCCCCAACCCTGACCCCTGACCCCAAGTACAATCCCCCAACCCTGAACTCCTACCCCAAGTACAGTCCCCCTACCATGAACCCTGACCCCAAGTACAGTCCCCCAACACTGAACCCTGAACTCTGACCCCAAGTACAGTCCCCCAACCCTGAACCCTGAACCCTGACCCCAAGTACAGTCCCCCAACCCTGAACCCTGAACCCTGACCCCGAGTACAGCCCCCCAACCCTGAACCCTGACCCCTGACCCCAAGTACAGTGCCCCAACCCTGAACCCTGAACTCTGATTTAAGAGATTGGTGGATAGGTTTATGGACGAAAAAGGAGTGGTTTAGATTAGTGGGTCAATGTTTTTTTTTAAAAATAAGACTGGTCGGCGCAACATTGTGGGCCGAAGGGCCTGTTCCGCGCTGTAATGTTCTATGTTCTATGTTCTATGTTCTATAAGTACAGTCCCCCAACCATGAACCCCGAACCCTCACCTCAACTACTGTCCCCCAACAATGAATTCTGACCCCAAGTACAGTCCCCCAACCATGAACCATGAGCTCTGACCCCAAGTACAGTCCCCCAACCCTGAACACTAAACTCTGACCCCAAGTACAGACACCCAACCCTGAACTCTGACCCCTGGTACAGTAGCCCAACCCTGAACCCTGAACCCTGACCCCAAGTACACTTACCTGAACCCTGACCCTGAGTACAGTCACCCAACGCTGAACCCTGACCCCAAGTTCAGTCCCCCAAGCCTGAACCCTGAACCCTGACCACAAGTATAGTCCCCCACCCTGAACCCTGACCCCAAGTACAGTCACCGACTCTGAACCCTGACCCCTGACCCCAAGTACAGTCCCCCAACCCTGAACCCTGAACCCTGACCCAAAGTACAGTCCCCCAACCCTGAACCCTGACCCCAAGTACAGTCCCCCTACCCTGAACCCTGACCCCAAGTACAGTTCCACAACCCTGAACCCTGAACCCTAACCCAAGTACAGTCCCCCAACCCTGAACCCTGACCCCAAGTACAGTCCCCCAAACCTGAACCCTGACCCCAAGTACAGTCTCGCAACCCTGAACCCTGAACTCTGACCCCAAGTACAGTCCCCCAACCCTGAACCCTGACCCCAACTACAGCCCTCCAACCCTGAACCCTGAACCGTGACCCCGAGTACATCCCACAACCCTGAACCCTGACCCCTGACCACAAGTACAGTCCCCAACCCTGAACCCTGACCCCGAGTACAGTCCGCCAACCCTGAACTCTGACCCCAAGTACAGTCCCCCAACGCTGAACCCTGAACTCTGACCCCAAGTACAGTCCCCCGACCCTGAACCCTGAGCCCAAGTAAAGTCCCCCACCCCTGAACCCTGATCCCTGACCCCATGTACAGCCCCCCACCCCTGAACCCTGAACCCTGACCCCGAGTACACTCCCCTGAGGCTGAACCCTGACCCCAAGTACAGTCCCCACCCCTGAAACCTGATCCCTGACCCCAAATACAGTCTCCCAAACCTGAACCCCGAATGCTGACCCCAAGTACAGTCTCACAACCCTGAACCCTGAACTCTGACCCCAAGTACAGTGCCCCAACCCTGAACCCTGAACTCTGACCCCAAGTACATTCCCCCAACCCTGAACCCTGACCCCAAATACAGTCCCCCAACCCTGAACCCTGACCCCAAGTACAGTCCCCCAACCCTGAACCCTGACCCCAAATACAGTCCCCCAACCCTGAACCCTGACCCCAAGTACTGTCCCCCAACCCTGAACCCGGACCCCAGGTACAGTCGCCCAACCCTGAACCCTGACCCCTGACCCCGAGTACAGTCCCCCAACCCTGAACCCTGACGCCTGACCCCAAGAACACTCCCCCAATCCTGAACCCCGAACCCTGTCGCCAATTACAGTCCCCAACCCAGACCCCTGACCCCAAGTACAATCCCCCAACCATGAACCCCGAACCCTCACCTCAACTACTGTCCCCCAACAATGAATTCTGACCCCAAGTACATTCCCCCCACCCTGAACCCTGAACTCTGACCCCAAGTACAGTCCCCCAACCCTGAACACTAAACTCTGACCCCAAGTACAGACACCCAACCCTGAACTCTGACCCCTGGTACAGTCGCCCAACCCTGAACCCTGAACCCTGACCCCAAGTACACTTACCTGAACCCTGACCCTGAGTACAGTCACCCAACCCTGAACCCTGACCCCAAGTTCAGTCCCCCAAGCCTGAACCCTGAACCCTGACCCCAAGTATAGTCCCCGACCCTGAACCCTGACCCCAAGTACAGTCACCAACTCTGAACCCTGACCCCTGACCCCAAGTACAGTCCCCCAACCCTGAACCCTGAACCCTGACCCAAAGTACAGTCCCCCAACCCTGAACCCTGACCCCAAGTACAGTCCCCCTACCCTGAACCCTGACCCCAAGTACAGTTGCACAACCCTGAACCCTGAACTCTGACCCCAAGTACAGTTGCCCAACCCTGAACCCTGAACCCTAACCCAAGTACAGTCCCCCAACCCTGAACCCTGACCCCAAGTACAGTCCCCCAACCCTGAACCCTGACCCCAAGTACAGCCTCTCAACCCTGAACCCTGACCCCTGACCCCAAGTACAGTCCCCCAACCCTGAACACTGACCCCAAGTACAATCCCCCAACCCTGAACCCTGAAACCTGACCCCAAGTACACTTACCTGAACCCTGACCCTGAGTACAGTCACCCAACCCTGAACCCTGACCACAAGTTCAGTCCCCCAAGCCTGAACCCTGAACCCTGACCCCAAGTACAGTCACCAAATCTGAATCCTGACCCCTGACCCCAAGTACAGTCCCCCAACCCTGAACCCTGAACCCTGACCCCAAGTACAGTCCCCCAACCCTGAACCCTGACCCCAAGTACAGTCCCCCTACCCTGAACCCTGACCCCAAGTACAGTTCCACAACCCTGAACCCTGAACTCTGACCCCAAGTACAGTCCCCCAACCCTGAACCCTGACCCCAAGTACAGTCACGAACTCTGAACACTGACCCCAAGTACAGTCGCCCAACCCTGAACCCTGAACCCTGACCCCGAGTACAGCCCCCCAACCCTGAACCCTGACTCCTGAACCCAAGTACAGTCCCCCAACCATGAACCCAGAACCCTCACCTCAACTACTGTCCCCCAACAATGAATTCTGACCCCAAGTACAGTCCCCCAACCCTGAACACTCACCCCAAGTACAGTCCCCCAACCCTGAACCCTGAGCTCTGACCCCAAGTACAGTCGCCCAAAGCTGAATCCTGAGCCCTGACCCCAAGTACAGTCCCCCAACCCTGAACACTAAACTCTGACCCCAAGTACAGACACCCAACCCTGAACTCTGACCCCAAGTACAGTCCCCCAACCCTGAACCCTGACCCCAAGTTCAGTCCCCCAGCCTGAACCCTGCACCCTGAACCCCAGTACAATCCCCCAACCCTGAATCCTGACCCCAAGTACAGTCACCCAACCCTGAACAGTGAGCTCTGAACCCGAGTACAGTCCCCCAACCCTGAACCCTGACCCCAAGTTCAGTCCCCCAAACCTGAACCGTGACCCCTGACACCAAGTACAGCGGCCCAACCCTGAACACTGACCCCAAGTACAGTACCCCAACCCTGAACTCTGAACTCTGACCCCAAGTACAGTCCCCCAAACCTGAACACTGACCCCAAGTACAGTCCCCCAACCCTGAACCCTGACCCCAAGTACAGTCCCCCAACACTGAACCCTGAACCCTGACCCCAAGTACAGTCCCCCAACTCTGAACCCTGACCCCATGTACAGTCCCCCAACCCTGAACCTTGAACCCGAGAACAGTCCCACAATCCTGAACCCTGACCCCAAGTACAGTCCCCCAAACCGGAACCCTGAACCCTGAACCCAAGTACAGTCTCCCAACACTGAACCCTGACCCCTGACCCCAAGTACAGTCCCCCAACCCTGAACGCTGAACTCTGACTCCAAGTACAGTCCCCCAACACTGAATCCTGAACCCTGACCCCAAGTTCAGTCACCCAAACCTGAACCGTGACCCCTGACCCCAAGTACAGTGCCCAAACACTGAACACTGACCCCAAGTACAGTCCCCCAACCCTGAACCCTGAACTCTGACCCCAAGTACAGTCCCCCAACCCTGAACACTGACCCCAAGTACAGTCCCCCAACCCTGAACTCTGACCCCAAGTACAGTCCCCCAACCCTGAACCCTGACCTGACCCCACGAACAGTCCCCCAACCCTGAACCCTGAACTCTGACCCCAAGTACAGTCCCCCAACCCTGAACACTGACCCCTAGTACAGTCCCCCAACCCTGAACTCTGACCCGAAGTACAGTCCCCCAACCCTGAACCCTGACCTGACCCCACGAACAGTCCCCCAACACTGAACTCTGAACTGTGACCCCAAGTACAGTCGCCCAACCCTGAACCCGGACCCCTGACGCCAAGTACAGTCCCCCAAAACTGAACCCTGAACCCTGACCCCGAGTACAGTCCCCCAACCCTGAACCCTGACGCCTGACCCCAAGAACACTCCCCCAACCCTGAACCCCGAACCCTGTCCCCAAGTACAGTCCCCAACCCAGACCCCTGACCCCAAGTACAATCCCCCAACCCTGAACTCTGTCCCCAAGTACACTCCCCCAACACTGAACCCTGAACTCTGACCCCAAGTACAGTCCCCCAACCCTCAACCCTGAACCCTGACCCCGAGTACAGCCCCCCAACCCTGAACCCTGACCCCTGACCCCAAGTACAGTCCCCCAACCATGAACCCCGAAACCTCACCTCAACTACTGTCCCCCAACAATGAATTCTGACCCCAAGTACAGTCCCCCAACCCTGAACTCTGACCCCAAGTACAGTCCCCCAACCCTGAACCCTGACCTGACCCCACGAAAAGTCCCCCAACCCTGAACCCCGAACCCTCACCTCAACTACTGTCCCCCAACAATGAATTCTGACCCCAAGTACAGTCCCCCAACCCTGAACCCTGAGCTCTGACCCCAAGTACAGTCGCCCAAAGCTGAATCCTGAGCCCTGACCCCAAGTACAGTCCCCCAACCCTGAACACTAAACTCTGACCCCAAGTACAGACACCCAACCCTGAACTCTGACCCCTGGTACAGTCGCCCAACCCTGAACCCTGAATCCTGACCCCAAGTACACTTACCTGAACCCTGACCCTGAGTCAGTCACCCAACCCTGAACCCTGACCCCAAGTTCAGTCCCCCAAGCCTGAACCCTGAGCCCTGACCCCAAGTACAGTCCCCCAACCCTGAATCCTGAACTCTGACCCCAAGTACAGTCCCCCAACGCTGAATCCTGAGCCCTGGTACAGTCGCCCAACCCTGAAACCTGAACCCTGACCCCAAGTACACTTACCTGATCCTGAACCTTGACCCCGAGTACAGTCACCCGACCCAGAACCCTGACCTCTGACCACAAGTACAGTCCGTCAACCCTGAACCCTGACCCCAAGTTCAGACCCCCAAGCCTGAACTCTGACCCCAAGTACAGTCCCCCAACGCTGAACCCTGAACTCTGACCCCAAGTACAGTCCCCCGACCCTGAACCCTGAGCCCAAGTAAAGTCCCCCACCCCTGAACCCTGATCCCTGACCCCATGTACAGCCCCCCACCCCTGAACCCTGAACCCTGACCCCGAGTACACTCCCCTGAGGCTGAACCCTGACCCCAAGTACAGTCCCCACCCCTGAAACCTGATCCCTGACCCCAAATACAGTCTCCCAAACCTGAACCCCGAATGCTGACCCCAAGTACAGTCTCACAACCCTGAACCCTGAACTCTGACCCCAAGTACAGTGCCCCAACCCTGAACCCTGAACTCTGACCCCAAGTACATTCCCCCAACCCTGAACCCTGACCCCAAATACAGTCCCCCAACCCTGAACCCTGACCCCAAGTACAGTCCCCCAACCCTGAACCCTGACCCCAAATACAGTCCCCCAACCCTGAACCCTGACCCCAAGTACTGTCCCCCAACCCTGAACTCTGACCCCAGGTACAGTCGCCCAACCCTGAACCCTGACCCCTGACCCCGAGTACAGTCCCCCAACCCTGAACCCTGACGCCTGACCCCAAGAACACTCCCCCAATCCTGAACCCCGAACCCTGTCGCCAATTACAGTCCCCAACCCAGACCCCTGACCCCAAGTACAATCCCCCAACCATGAACCCCGAACCCTCACCTCAACTACTGTCCCCCAACAATGAATTCTGACCCCAAGTACATTCCCCCCACCCTGAACCCTGAACTCTGACCCCAAGTACAGTCCCCCAACCCTGAACACTAAACTCTGACCCCAAGTACAGACACCCAACCCTGAACTCTGACCCCTGGTACAGTCGCCCAACCCTGAACCCTGAACCCTGACCCCAAGTACACTTACCTGAACCCTGACCCTGAGTACAGTCACCCAACCCTGAACCCTGACCCCAAGTTCAGTCCCCCAAGCCTGAACCCTGAACCCTGACCCCAAGTATAGTCCCCGACCCTGAACCCTGACCCCAAGTACAGTCACCAACTCTGAACCCTGACCCCGGACCCCAAGTACAGTCCCCCAACCCTGAACCCTGAACCCTGACCCAAAGTACAGTCCCCCAACCCTGAACCCTGACCCCAAGTACAGTCCCCCTACCCTGAACCCTGACCCCAAGTACAGTTGCACAACCCTGAACCCTGAACTCTGACCCCAAGTACAGTTGCCCAACCCTGAACCCTGAACCCTAACCCAAGTACAGTCCCCCAACCCTGAACCCTGACCCCAAGTACAGTCCCCCAACCCTGAACCCTGACCCCAAGTACAGCCTCTCAACCCTGAACCCTGACCCCTGACCCCAAGTACAGTCCCCCAACCCTGAACACTGACCCCAAGTACAATCCCCCAACCCTGAACCCTGAAACCTGACCCCAAGTACACTTACCTGAACCCTGACCCTGAGTACAGTCACCCAACCCTGAACCCTGACCACAAGTTCAGTCCCCCAAGCCTGAACCCTGAACCCTGACCCCAAGTACAGTCACCAAATCTGAATCCTGACCCCTGACCCCAAGTACAGTCCCCCAACCCTGAACCCTGAACCCTGACCCCAAGTACAGTCCCCCAACCCTGAACCCTGACCCCAAGTACAGTCCCCCTACCCTGAACCCTGACCCCAAGTACAGTTCCACAACCCTGAACCCTGAACTCTGACCCCAAGTACAGTCCCCCAACCCTGAACCCTGACCCCAAGTACAGTCACGAACTCTGAACACTGACCCCAAGTACAGTCGCCCAACCCTGAACCCTGAACCCTGACCCCGAGTACAGCCCCCCAACCCTGAACCCTGACTCCTGAACCCAAGTACAGTCCCCCAACCATGAACCCAGAACCCTCACCTCAACTACTGTCCCCCAACAATGAATTCTGACCCCAAGTACAGTCCCCCAACCCTGAACACTCACCCCAAGTACAGTCCCCCAACCCTGAACCCTGAAACCTGACCCCAAGTACACTTACCTGAACACTGACCCCAAGTACAGTCCCCCAACCCTGAACCCTGAGCTCTGACCCCAAGTACAGTCGCCCAAAGCTGAATCCTGAGCCCTGACCCCAAGTACAGTCCCCCAACCCTGAACACTAAACTCTGACCCCAAGTACAGACACCCAACCCTGAACTCTGACCCCAAGTACAGTCCCCCAACCCTGAACCCTGACCCCAAGTTCAGTCCCCCAGCCTGAACCCTGCACCCTGAACCCCAGTACAATCCCCCAACCCTGAATCCTGACCCCAAGTACAGTCACCCAACCCTGAACAGTGAGCTCTGAACCCGAGTACAGTCCCCCAACCCTGAACCCTGACCCCAAGTTCAGTCCCCCAAACCTGAACCGTGACCCCTGACACCAAGTACAGCGGCCCAACCCTGAACACTGACCCCAAGTACAGTACCCCAACCCTGAACTCTGAACTCTGACCCCAAGTACAGTCCCCCAAACCTGAACACTGACCCCAAGTACAGTCCCCCAACCCTGAACCCTGACCCCAAGTACAGTCCCCCAACACTGAACCCTGAACCCTGACCCCAAGTACAGTCCCCCAACTCTGAACCCTGACCCCATGTACAGTCCCCCAACCCTGAACCTTGAACCCGAGAACAGTCCCACAATCCTGAACCCTGACCCCAAGTACAGTCCCCCAAACCGGAACCCTGAACCCTGAACCCAAGTACAGTCTCCCAACACTGAACCCTGACCCCTGACCCCAAGTACAGTCCCCCAACCCTGAACGCTGAACTCTGACTCCAAGTACAGTCCCCCAACACTGAATCCTGAACCCTGACCCCAAGTTCAGTCACCCAAACCTGAACCGTGACCCCTGACCCCAAGTACAGTGCCCAAACACTGAACACTGACCCCAAGTACAGTCCCCCAACCCTGAACCCTGAACTCTGACCCCAAGTACAGTCCCCCAACCCTGAACACTGACCCCAAGTACAGTCCCCCAACCCTGAACTCTGACCCCAAGTACAGTCCCCCAACCCTGAACCCTGACCTGACCCCACGAACAGTCCCCCAACCCTGAACCCTGAACTCTGACCCCAAGTACAGTCCCCCAACCCTGAACACTGACCCCTAGTACAGTCCCCCAACCCTGAACTCTGACCCGAAGTACAGTCCCCCAACCCTGAACCCTGACCTGACCCCACGAACAGTCCCCCAACACTGAACTCTGAACTGTGACCCCAAGTACAGTCGCCCAACCCTGAACCCGGACCCCTGACGCCAAGTACAGTCCCCCAAAACTGAACCCTGAACCCTGACCCCGAGTACAGTCCCCCAACCCTGAACCCTGACGCCTGACCCCAAGAACACTCCCCCAACCCTGAACCCCGAACCCTGTCCCCAAGTACAGTCCCCAACCCAGACCCCTGACCCCAAGTACAATCCCCCAACCCTGAACTCTGTCCCCAAGTACACTCCCCCAACACTGAACCCTGAACTCTGACCCCAAGTACAGTCCCCCAACCCTGAACCCTGAACCCTGACCCCGAGTACAGCCCCCCAACCCTGAACCCTGACCCCTGACCCCAAGTACAGTCCCCCAACCATGAACCCCGAAACCTCACCTCAACTACTGTCCCCCAACAATGAATTCTGACCCCAAGTACAGTCCCCCAACCCTGAACCCTGAACTCTGACCCCAAGTACAGACACCCAACCCTGAACTCTGACCCCTGGTACAGTCGCCCAACCCTGAACCCTGAATCCTGACCCCAAGTACACTTACCTGAACCCTGACCCTGAGTCAGTCACCCAACCCTGAACCCTGACCCCAAGTTCAGTCCCCCAAGCCTGAACCCTGAACCCTGACCCCAAGTACAGTCACCAAATCTGAATCCTGACCCCTGACCCCAAGTACAGTCCCCCAACCCTGAACCCTGAACCCTGACCCCAAGTACAGTCCCCCAACCCCGAACCCTGAACCCTGACCCAAAGTACAGTCCCCCAACCCTGAACCCTGACCCCAAGTACAGTCCCCCAACCCTGAACCCTGACCCCAAGTACAGCCCCCCAACCCTGAACCCTGAACCGTGACCCCGAGTACATCCCACAACCCTGAACCCTGACCCCTGACCCCAAGTACAGTCCCCAACCCTGAACCCTGACCCCGAGTACAGTCCGCCAACCCAGAACTCTGACCCCAAGTACAGTCCCCCAACGCTGAACCCTGAACTCTGACCCCAAGTACAGTCCCCCGACCCTGAACCCTGAGCCCAAGTAAAGTCCCCCACCCCTGAACCCTGATCCCTGACCCCAAGTACAGCCCTCCACCCCTGAACCCTGAACCCTGACCCCAAGTACACTCCCCTGAGGCTGAACCCTGACCCCAAGTACAGTCCCCACCCCTGAACCCTGATCCCTGACCCCAAATACAGTCTCCCAAACCTGAACCCCGAACCCTGACCCCAAGTACAGTCTCACAACCCTGAACCCTGAACTCTGACCCCAAGTGCAGTCCCCCAACCCTGAACCCTGTTCCCTGACCCCAAGTACAGTCCCCCAATCCTGAACTCTGACCCCAAGTACAGTACCCCAACCCTGTACCCTGAACTCTGACTCCAAGTACAGTCCCCCAACCCTGAACCCTGACCCCAAATACAGTCCCCCAACCCTGAACCCTGACCCCAAGTACAGTCCCCCAACCCTGAACCCTGACCCCAAGTACAGTCCCCCTAGCCTGAACCCTGACCCCAAGTACAGTTCCACAACCCTGAACCCTGAACTCTGACCCCAAGTACAGTCCCCCAACCCTGAACCCTGAACCCTTACCCAAGTACAGTCCCCCAACCCTGAACCCTGACCCCAAGTACAGCCCCCCAACCCTGAACCCTGACCCCAAGTACAGTCTCCCAACCCTGAACCCTGAACTCTGACCCCAAGTACAGTCCCCCAACCCTGAACCCTCACCCCTGACCCCAACTACAACCCCCCAACCCTGAACCCTGAACCGTGACCCCGAGTACATCCCACAACCCTGAACCCTGACCCCTGACCCCAAGTACAGTCCCCAACCCTGAACCCTGACCCCGAGTATAGTCCGCCAACCCTGAACTCTGACCCCAAGTACAGTCCCCCAACGCTGAACCCTGAACTCTGACCCCAAGTACAGTCCCCCGACCCTGAACCCTGAGCCCAAGTAAAGTCCCCCACCCCTGAACCCTGATCCCTGACCCCAAGTACAGCCCCCCACCCCTGAACCCTGAACCCTGACCCCAAGTACACTCCCCTGAGGCTGAACCCTGACCCCAAGTACAGTCCCCACCCCTGAACCCTGATCCCTGACCCCAAATACAGTCTCCCAAACCTGAACCCCGAACCCTGACCCCAAGTACAGTCTCACAACCCTGAACCCTGAACTCTGTCCCCAAGTGCAGTCCCCCAACCCTGAACCCTGTTCCCTAACCCCAAGTACAGTCCCCCAACCCTGAACTCTGACCCCAAGTACAGAGCCCCAACCCTGAACCCTGAACTCTGACCCCAAGTACAGTCCCCCAACCTTGAACCCTGACCCCAAATACAGTCCCCCAACCCAGAACCCTGACCCCAAGTACAGTCCCCCAACCCTGAACCCTGACCCCAAGTACAGTCCCCCAACCCTGAACCCTGAACTCTGACCCCAAGTACAGTCGCCCAACCCTGAACCCTGACCCCTGACGCCAAGTACAGTCCCCCAAAACTGAACCCCGAACCCTGACCCCGAGTACAGCCCCCCAACCCTGAACCCTGACGCCTGCCCCCAAGAACACTCCCCCAACCCTGAACCCCAAACCCTGTCGCCAAGTACATTCCCCAACCCAGACCCCTGACCCCAAGTACAGTCCCCCAACAATGAATTCTGACCCCAAGTACAGTCCCCCAACCCTGAACCCTGAGCTCTGACCCCAAGTACAGTAGCCCAAAGCTGAATCCTGAGCCCTGACCCCAAGTACAGTCCCCCAACCCTGAACACTAAACTCTGACCCCAAGTACAGACACCCAACCCTGAACTCTGACCCCAAGTACAGTCCCCCATCCCTGAACCCTGACCCCAAGTTCAGTCCCCCAGCCTGAACCCTGCACCCTGAACCAAAGTACAATCCGCCAACCCAGAATCCTGACCCCAAGTACAGTCCCCCAACCCTGAACAGTGAGCTCTGAACCCGAGTACAGTCCCCCAACCCTGAACCCTGACCCCAAGTTCAGTCCCCCAAACCTGAACCGTGACCCCTGACCCCAAGCACAGTACCCCAACCCTGAACTCTGAACTCTGACCCCAAGTACAGTCCCCCAAACCTGAACACTGACCCCAAGTACAGTCCCCCAACCCTGAACACTGACCCCAAGTACAGTCCCCCAACCCTGAACCCTGAACCCTGACCCCAAGTACAGTCCCCCAACCCTGAACCCTGACCCCAAGTACAGTCCCCCAACCCTGAACCCTGACCCCAAGTACAGTCCCCCAACCCTGAACCCTGAACCCTGACCTCAAGTACAGTCCCCCAACTCTGAACCCTGACCACATGTACAGTCCCCCAACCCTGAACCCTGAACCCAAGAACAGTCCCTCAATCCTGAACCCTGACCCCAAGTACAGTCCCCCAAACATGAACCCTGAACCCTGAACCCAAGTACAGTCTCCCAACCCTGAACCCTGACCCCTGACCCCAAGTACAGTCCCCCAACCCTGAACCCTGACCCCTGACCCCAAGTACAGTCCCCCAACCCTGTACCCTGAACTCTGACGCCAAGTACAGTTCCCCAACCCTGAACTCTGACCCCAAGTACAGTCCCCCAACCCTGAACCCTGAACTCTGACACCAAGTACAGTTCCCCAACACTGAATCCTGAACCCTGACCCCAAGTTCAGTTACCCAAACCTGAACCGTGACCCCTGACCCCAAGTACAGTGCCCCAACCCTGAACACTGACCCCAAGTACAGTCCCCCAACCTGAACCCTGAACACTGACCCCAAGTACAGTCCCCCAACCCTGAACCCTGAACTCTGACCCCAAGTACAGTCCCCCAACCCTGAACCCTGACCCCTCACCCCAAGTACAGTCCCCCAACCCTGAACTCTGAACTCTGACCCCAAGTACAGTCGCCCAACCCTGAACCCAGACCCCTGACGCCAAGTACAGTCCCCCAAAACTGAACCCCGAACCCTGACTCGGAGTACAGTCCCCCAACCCTGAACCCTGACGCCTGACCCCAAGAACACTCCCCCAACCCTGAACCCCGAAACCTGTCCCCAAGTACAGTCCCCAACCCAGACCCCTGACCCCAAGTACAATCCCCCAACCCTGAACTCCTACCCCAAGTACAGTCCCCCAACCATGAACCCTGACCCTGACCCCAAGTACAGTCCTCCAACACTGAACTCTGTCCCCAAGTACAGTCCCCCAACACTGAACCCTGTACTCTGACCCCAAGTAGAGTCCCCCAACCCTGAACCCTGAACCCTGACCCTAAGTACAGTCCCCCAACCCTGAACCCTGAACCCTGACCCCGAGTACAGCCCATCAACCCTGAACCCGGACCCCTGACCCCAAGTACAGTCCCCCAACCATGAACCCCGAACCTTCACCTCAACTGCTGTCTCCCAACAATGAATTCTGACCCCAAGTACAGTCCCCCAACCCTGAACCGTGAGCTCTGACCCCAAGTACAGTTGCCCAAAGCTGAATCCTGAGCCCTGACCCCAAGTACAGTCCCCCAACCCTGAACACTAAACTCTGACCCCAAGTACAGACACCCAACCCTGAACTCTGACCCCTGGTACAGTCGCCCAACCCTGTACCCTGAACCCTGACCCCAAGTACACTTACCTGAACCCTGACCCTGAGTACAGTCACCCAACCCTGAACCCTGACCCCATGTTCAGTCCCCCAAGCCTGAACCCTGAACCCTGACCCCAAGTAAAGTCCCCGACCCTGAACCCTGACCCCAAGTACAGTCACCATCACTGAACCCTGACCCCTGACCCCAAGTACAGTCCCCCAACCCTGAACACTGAACCCTGACCCAAAGTACCGTCCCCCAACCCTGAACCCTGACCCGAAGTACAGTTCCACAATCCTGAACCCTGAACTCTGACCCCATGAACAGTCCCCCAACACTGAACCCTGAACTCTGACACCAAGTACAGTTCCCCAACACTGAATCCTGAACCCTGACCCCAAGTTCAGCCACCCAAACCTGAACCGTGACCCCTGACCCCAAGTACAGTGCCCCAACCCTGAACCCTGAACTCTGACCCCAAGTACAGTCCCCCAACCCTGTACACTGACCCCAAGAACAGTCCCCCAACCCTGAACCCGGACCCCTGACGCCAAGTACAGTCCCCCAAAACTGAACCCCGAACCCTGACCCCGAGTACAGTCCCCCAACCCTGAACCCTGACGCCTGACCCCAAGAACACTCCCCCAACCCCGAACCCTGTCCCCAAGTACAGTCCCCAACCCAGACCCCTGACCCCAAGTACAATCCCCCAACCCTGAACTCTGTCCCCAAGTACAGTCGCCCAACACTGAACCCTGAACTCTGACCCCAAGTAGAGTCCCCCAACCCTGAACCCTGAACCCTGACCCCAAGTACAGTCCCCCAACCCTGAACCCTGAACCCTGACCCCGAGTACAGCCCCCCAACCCTGAACCCTGACCCCTGACCCCAAGTACAGTCCCCCAACCATGAACCCCGAACCCTCACCTCAACTACTGTCCCCCAACCCTGAACACTGACCCCAAGTACAGTCCCCCAACCCTGAACCCTGAGCTCTGACCCCAAGTACAGTCGCCCAAAGCTGAATCCGGAGCCCTGACCCCGAGTACACTTAGCTGAACCCTGACCCTGAGTACAGTCACACAACCCTGAACCCTGACCCCAAGTTCAGTCCCCCAAGCCTGAACCCTGAACCCAGACCCCAAGTATAGTCCCCCACCCTGAACCCTGACACCAAGTACAGTCACCGACTCTGAACCCTGACCCCTGACCCCAAGTACAGTCCCCCAACCCTGACCCCTGAACCCTGACCCAAAGTACAGTCCCCCTACCCTGAACCCTGACCCCAAGTACAGTCCCCCAAACCTGAACCCTGACCTCAAGTACAGTCTCGCAACCCTGAACCCTGAACTCTGACCCCAAGTACAGTCCCCCAACCCTGAACCCTGACCCCAACTACAGCCCTCCAACCCTGAACCCTGAACCGTGACCCCGAGTACATCCCACAACCCTGAACCCTGACCCCTGACCACAAGTACAGTCCCCAACCCTGAACCCTGACCCCGAGTACAGTCCGCCAACCCTGAACTCTGACCCCAAGTACAGTCCCCCAACGCTGAACCCTGAACTCTGACCCCAAGTACCGTCCCCCGACCCTGAACCCTGAGCCCAAGTAAAGTCCCCCACCCCTGAACCCTGATCCCTGACCCCATGTACAGCCCCCCACCCCTGAACCCTGAACCCTGACCCCAAGTACACTCCCCTGAGGCTGAACCCTGACCCCAAGTACAGTCCCCACCCCTGAAACCTGATCCCTGACCCCAAATACAGTCTCCCAAACCTGAACCCCGAATGCTGACCCCAAGTACAGTCTCACAACCCTGAACCCTGAACTCTGACCCCAAGTACAGTGCCCCAACCCTGAACCCTGAACTCTGACCCCAAGTACATTCCCCCAACCCTGAACCCTGACCCCAAATACAGTCCCCCAACCCTGAACCCTGACCCCAAGTACAGTCCCCCAACCCTGAACCCTGACCCCAAATACAGTCCCCCAACCCTGAACCCTGACCCCAAGTACTGTCCCCCAACCCTGAACTCTGACCCCAAGTACAGTCGCCCAACCCTGAACCCTGACCCCTGACGCCAAGTACAGTCCCCCAAAAGTGAAGCCCGAACCCTGACCCCGAGTACAGTCCCCCAACCCTGAACCCTGACGCCTGACCCCAAGAACACTCCCCCAACCCTGAACCCCGAACCCTGTCGCCAATTACAGTCCCCAACCCAGACCCCTGACCCCAAGTACAGTCCCCCAACCATGAACCCCGAACCCTCACCTCAACTACTGTCCCCCAACAATGAATTCTGACCCCAAGTACAGTCCCCCCACCCTGAACCCTGAACTCTGACCCCAAGTTCAGTCCCCCAACCCTGAACACTGAACTCTGACCCCAAGTACAGACACCCAACCCTGAACTCTGACCCCTGGTACAGTCGCCCAACCCTGAACCCTGAACCCTGACCCCAAGTACACTTACCTGAACCCTGACCCTGAGTACAGTCACCCAACCCTGAACCCTGACCCCAAGTTCAGTCCCCCAAGCCTGAACCCTGAACCCTGACCCCAAGTATAGTCCCCGACCCTGAACCCTGACCCCAAGTACAGTCACCAACACTGAACCCTGACCCCTGACCCCAAGTACAGTCCCCCAACCCTGAACCCTGACCCCGAGTACAGTCCCCCTACCCTGAACCCAACTGAAATCAACTGGGGATAGCCAAAGGGAGCAGGTCTCTGGGGGTGAGCCTATTGGCAAGCCTCAGGTGGTTAGGGGTAAGAGATTGGGCCTCGTGATTGGGGACTCCACAGTTATGGGGACGGATAGGAGAGTTGGAGGTAAGGGTAGGGACTCTGGGCTGGTGTGTTGCCTACCAGGAGCTGGGGTCCAGGATGTATCGGACAGAGTATTCAGGACTCTTAGGGGAGAGGGAGATCAACCCCAAGTTATAGTTCATGTGGGGACACATGACATAGGGAGACTAAGGGAAGGGGATATTAAGCAAAGATTTATGGAGTTGGGGTGGAAACTCAAGGCGAAGTCAGAAAGAGTAGTTATATCTGGACTCTTGCCTGTGCCACGGGATAGTTTAGAGAGGAATAGGGAGAGGGAAAGTTTGAACTCGTGGCTGAGGGGATGGTGCAGGAGGGAGGGGTTCAGGTACTTGAGCAATTGGGGCTCATTCTGGGGAAGGTGGGACCTCTATAAGAGGGATGGTCTACACCTGAACCAGAGGGGAATCAATATCCTGGGGGGTAAATTTGCAAAAGCGATGCAGGAAGGTTTAAACTGATTCGGAGGGGGGGAGGGATAGTGAGGAAAGGGGGTGAAAGTGAGGGGGGCATAGTTGGGGAATGCAAGGCACGGCATAGTGGGGGTGGGGCGGAGCAGGGTTTGAAATGCGTGTACTTTAATGCGAGGAGTATTCGCAATAAAGTGGATGAACTTGCAGCGTGGATCAGTACCTGGGACTTTGATGTTGTGGCCATTTCTGAGACATGGATAGAGCAGGGTCAGGAATGGATGTTGCAGGTTCCGGGGTACAAATGCTTTAGTCGGAGTAGAGAAGAAGGTAGAAGGGGGGTTGGGGTAGCATTGCTAGTCAAGGACTGTATCACAGTGTCGGAGAGAAAGTTTGATGAGGACTTGTCAGTTGAGGTAGTATGGGCGGAGATTAGAAATAGGAGAGGAGAGGTCACCCTGTTGGGAGTCTTTTATAGACCTCCTAAAAGTTCTAGAGAGGTTGAGGAAAGGATTGCGGAGACAATCCTGGTTAGGAGTGAAAGTAATAGGGTAATTGTTATGGGGGACTTTAACTTTACGAATATTGATTGGAGTTGCTATAGTTCTAGCTCGCTAGAGGGGTCAGTGTTTGTACGAAGCGTGCAGGAAGGTTTTTTGTCTCAGTATGTAGACAGGCCAACTAGAGGTGAGGCTATATTGGATTTGGTGCTGGGAAATGAGCCAGACCAGGTGCTAGACTTGGAAGTTGGTGTGCATTTTGGTGATAGTGACCACAATTCGGTTACGTTCACCTTAGTGATGGGAAGAGATAGGCATGAACCTCGGGTCAGCAATTTTAGCTGGGGTAAGGGCGATTATGAGGCTATCAGGAGTGAATTAGGAAGCATGGATTGGATTAGGGGATTACAGGGACTGGGAACGTCTGAAATGTGGAGTTTTTTCAAGGAGCAGCTACTGCGAGTCCTTGATAGGTATGTCCCTGTCAGGCATGGTGGATTTGGTAGATCTAGGGAACCGTGGTGCACTAAAAGAGTTGAGTCGATGGTTAAAAAGAAAAAGGAGGCTTATGTTCGGATGAGATTGGAGGGCTCAGGTAGTGCACTAGAAAGCTTTAGATTGGCTAGGAGGGAGTTGAAGAGTGAGTTGAGAAGGGCTAAAAGAGGACATGAGAAGACTTTGGCTGATAGGATTAAGGAGAATCCTAAGGCGTTCTATAGGTATGTCAAGAACAGAAGGTTGGTCAGGGCAAGATTAGGGCCAGTTACAGACAGCAGGGGGAAGTTGTGTGTGGAACCGGAGGAGATTGGAGAAGTATTGAACCAATATTTCTCTTCGGTGTTCACGCAGGGGGACATGAATATAGCTGAGGAGGACATTGGGTTGCAGGGGTGTAAAATAGACAGTATTACGGTTGATAAAGAAGATGTGCTGGAAATTCTTGAGGGGCTGAAAATAGATAAGTCCCCTGGTCCGGATGGGATCTACCCTAGGATTCTCTGGGAGGCTAGAGAGGTGATTGCAGAGCCTCTGGCTCAGATCTTCAGGTCGTCATTGGTCTCTGGTGTAGTCCCGGAGGATTGGAGGATAGCGAATGTTGTCCCATTGTTTAAGAAGGGGAACAGAGACTTTGCCGGGAATTATAGACCGGTGAGTCTTACTTCTGTTGTGGGCAAGGTTTTAGAAAAAATTATTAGGGATAGGATTTATAGTTATTTGGAGTGTAATGAATTGATTAGAAATAGTCAGCATGGTTTTGTAGCGGGTAGGTCGTGCCTTACTAACCTTATTGAGTTTTTTGAGAAGGTGACCAAAGAGGTGGATGGGGGTAAGGCAGTTGACGTGGTATACATGGATTTTAGTAAGGCGTTCGATAAGGTTCACCATGGTAGGCTTCTGCAGAAAATGCAGATGTATGGGATTGTGGGTAATCTAGGAAGTTGGATCAGGAATTGGCTATCAGATAGGAGACAGAGGGTGGTGGTGGATGGTAAATATTCATCATGGAGTGCAGTTACGAGTGGTGTGCCTCAGGGATCTGTTTTGGGGCCACTGTTGTTTGTAATTTTTATTAATGATCTGGATGAGGGTATAGTTGGGTGGATTAGTAAATTTGCTGATGACACCAAAGTTGGAGGTGTGGTAGATTGTGAGGAACGGTGTCATAGTCTGCAGGGAGACTTAGATAGGTTGCAGAGCTGGGCCGAGAGGTGGCGGATGGAATTTAATGCGGAGAAGTGTGAGGTAATTCACTTTGGTAGGAGCAACAGATGTGTCGAGTATAGGGCTAACGGGAGGACTTTGAATAGTGTGGATGAACAGAGGGATCTAGGTGTGTGTGTACATAGATCCCTGAAAGTTGGGAATCAAGTAGATAAGGTTGTCAAGAAGGCGTACGGTGTCTTGGCGTTTATTGGTAGGGGGATTGAATTTAGGAGTCGCAGTGTAATGTTGCAACTGTACACTACTCTAGTGCGGCCGCACTTGGAGTACTGTGTGCAGTTCTGGTCCCCGCATTACAAGAAGGATGTGGAGGCGTTGGAGAGGGTGCAGAGGAGGTTTACTAGGATGTTGCCTGGTATGGAGGGGAGGTCCTATGAGGAGAGACTGAGGGATCTAGGGTTGTTTTCGTTGGAAAGAAGGCGGCTAAGAGGGGATCTTATTGAAACATATAAGATGATTAGAGGTTTAGATAGGGTGGATAGTGATAGCCTTTTTCCTCGGATGGAGAAAGCTAGCACGAGGGGGCATGGATTTAAATTAAGGGGGGGTAGCTACAGGACAGATGTCAGCTGTAGGTTCTTTACCCAGCGGGTGGTGAGGGATTGGAATGCCCTGCCTGCTGCAGTTGTAAATGCGTCTAGTTTGGGGGCGTTTAAGAGATCTCTGGATAGGTTTATGGACGAAAAGGGATTGGTATAGGCTAGTGGGTCATTGTTTTTGTAACTGGTCGGCGCAACATCGTGGGCTGAAGGGCCTGTTCTGCGCTGTAATGTTCTATGTTCTATGTTCTATGAACCCTGACACCAAGTACAGTTCCACAACCCTGAACCCTGAACTCTGACCCCATGAACAGTCCCCCAACACTGAACCCTGAACTCTGACACCAAGTACAGTTCCCCAACACTGAATCCTGAACCCTGACCCCAAGTTCAGTCACCCAAACCTGAACCGTGACCCCTGACCCCAAGTACAGCCCCCCCAACCCTGAACACTGACCCCAAGTACAGTCCCCCAACCCTGAACCCTGAACTCTGACCCCAAGTACAGTCCCCCAACCCTGTACACTGACCCCAAGTACAGTCCCCCAACCCTGAACTCTGACCCCGAGTACAGTCCCCCAACCCTGAACCCTGACCTGACCCCAAGTACAGACCCCCAACCCTGAACACTGACCCCAAGTACAGCCCCCCAACCCTGAACACAGAACTCTGACCCCAAGTACAGTCGCCCAAAGCTGAATCCTGAGCCCTGACCCCAAGTACAGTCCCCCAACCCTGAACACTAAACTCTGACCCCAAGTACAGACACCCAACCCTGAACTCTGACCCCTGGTACAGTCGCCCAACCCTGAACCCTGAACCCTGACCCCAAGAACACTTACCTGAACCCTGACCCTGAATACAGTCACCCAACCCTGAACCCTGACCCCAAGTTCAGTCCCCCAAGCCTGAACCCTGACCCCAAGTATAGTCCCCCAACCCTGAACCCTGACCCCAAGTACAGTCACCAACTCTGAACCCTGACGCCTGACCCCAAGAACACTCCCCCAACCCTGAACCCCGAACCCTGTCGCCAATTACAGTCCCCAACCCAGACCCCTGACCCCAAGTACAGTCCCCCAACCCTGAACCCTGAACCCTGACCCCGAGTACAGCCCCCCAACCCTAAACCCTGACCCCTGACCCCAAGTACAGTCCCCCAACCATGAACCCCGAACCCTCACCTCAACTACTGTCCCCCAACAATGAATTCTGACCCCAAGTACAGTCCCCCAACCCTGAACCCTGAACTCTGACCCCAAGTACAGTCCCCCAACCCTGAACACTAAACTCTGACCCCAAGTACAGACACCCAACCCTGAACTCTGACCCCTGGTACAGTCGCCCAACCCTGAACCCTGAACCCTGACCCCAAGTACACTTACCTGAACCCTGACCCTGAGTCAGTCACCCAACCCTGAACCCTGACCCCAAGTTCAGTCCCCCAAGACTGAACCCTGAACCCTGACCCCAAGTATAGTCCCCCAACCCTGAACCCTGACCCCAAGTACAGTCACCAACTCTGAACCCTGACCCCTGACCCCAAGTACAGTCCCCCAACCCTGAACCCTGAACCCTGACCCAAAGTACAGTCCCCCAACCCTGAACCCTGAACTCTGACCCCAAGTACAGTCCCCCAACCCTGAACCCTGAACTCTGACCTCAAGTACAGTCCCCCAACCCTGAACCCTGACCCCAAGTACATTCCCCCAACCCTGAACCCTGACCCCAAGTACAGTCTCCCAACCCTGAACCCTGAACTCTGACCCCATGTACAGTCCCCCAACCGTGAACCTTGAACTCTGACCCCAAGTACAGTCCCCCGACCCTGAACCCTGACCCCAAGTAAAGTCCCCCACCCCTGAACCCTGATCCCTGACCCCAAGTACAGCCCCCCACCCCTGAACCCTGATCCCTGACCCCAAGTACAGTCTTCCAAACCTGAACCCGAACCCTGACCCCAAGTGCAGTCCCCCAACCCTGAACCCCTAACCCTCACCCAAAGTACAGTCCCCCAACCCTGAACACTGACCCCTGTCCCCAAGTAAAGACACCAAACCCTGAACCCTGAAGTCTGACCCCAAGTACAGTCCACCAACCCTGAACCCTGAACTCTGACCCCCAGTACAGTCCCCCGACTCTGAACCCTGAGCCCAAGTACAGTCTCCCACCCCTGAACCCTGATCCCTGAACCCAAGTACAGTCCCCCACCCCTGAACCCTGAACCCTGACCCAAGTACAGTCCCCCGAGCCTGAACCCTGACCCCAAGTACAGTCCCCCACCCCTGAACCCTGATCCCTGAACCCAAGTACAGTCTCCCAAACCTGAACCCCGAACTCTGACCCGAAGTACAGTCCCCCAACCCTGAACCCTGACCCAAAGTAAACTCCCCCAACACTGAACCCCGAACCCTGACCCCATGTACAGTCCCCCAACCCTAAACCTTGAACTCTGACCCCATGTACAGGCCTCCAACACTGAACCCCGAATCCTGAACCCAAGTACAGTCCCCCAACCCTGAACTCAGACCCCAAGTACAGTCCCCCAACCCTGAACACCTGAACCCTAACCCAAGTACAGTCCCCCAACCCTGAACCCTGACCCCAAGTACAGTCTCCCAACCCTGAACCCTGAACTCTGACCCCAACTACAGCCCCCCAACACTGAACCCTGAACCCTGACCCCGAGTACAGTCCCACCACCCTGAACTCTGACCCCTGACCCCAAGTACAGTGCCCCAACCCTGAACCCTGACCCCGAGTACAGTCCGCCAACCCTGAACCCTGATCCCTGAACCCAAGTACAGTCTCCCAAACCTTAACCCCGAACCCTGACCCCAAGTACAGTCCCCCAACCCTGTACTCTGACCCGAAGTACAGTCCCCCAACCCTGAACCCTGACCCAAAGTAAAGTCCCCCAACACTGAACCCCGAACCCTGACCCCATGTACAGTCCCCCAACCCTAAACCTTGAACACTGACCCCATGTACAGTCCTCCAACACTGAACCCCGAATCCTGAACCCAAGTACAGTCCCCCAACCCTGAACTCAGACCCCAAGTACAGTCCCCCAACCCTGAACACCTGAACCCTAACCCAAGTACAGTCCCCCAACCCTGAACCCTGACCCCAAGTACAGTCTCCCAACCCTGAACCCTGAACTCAGACCCCAACTACAGCCCCCCAACAATGAACCCTGAACCCTGACCCCGAGTACAGTCCCACAACCCTGAACCCTGACCCCTGACCTCAAGTACAGTGCCCCAACCCTGAACTCTGACCCCAAGTACAGTCCCCCAACCCTGAACCCTGAACTCTGACCCCAAGTACAGTCCCCCGTCCCTGAACCCTGAGCCCAAGTAAAGTCCCCCACCCCTGAACCCCGAACCCTGACCCCAAGTACAGTCCCCCAACCCTGACCCCTGAGCTCTGACACCAAGTGCAGTCCCCCAACCCTGAACCCTGTCCCCTGACCCCATGTACATTCCCCCAACCCTGAACCCCGAATGCTGACGCCAAGTTTCAGTCCCCCAACCCTGAACTCTGACCCCAAGAACAGTCCCCCAACCCTGAACCCTGAACTCTGACCCCACGTACATTTACCCAACCGTGAACCCTGACCCCAAGTACAGTCCCCCAACCCTGAACCCTGACCCCAAGTACAGTCGCCCAACCCTGAACCCTGACCCCTGACCACAAGTACAGTCCCCCAACCCTGAACCCTGACCCCTGACGCCAAGTTCAGTCCCCCAAACCTGAACCCCGAACCCTGTCCCGCAGTACAGTCCCCCAACACTGAACCCTGACCCCTGACCCCAAGTACAGTCCCCCAACCCTGAACCCTGACCCCTGACCCCAAGTGCAGTACCCCAACCCTGAACTCCTACCCCAAGTACAGTCTCCCAACAATGAACCCTGAAACCTGACCCCAAGTACTGTCCACCAACCCTGAACTCTGACCCCAAGTACAGTCCCCCAGCACTGAACACTGAACTCTGACCGGAAGTACAGTCCCCCAACCCTGAACGCTGACCCCTGACCCCAAGTACAGTCCCCCAACCCTGAACCCTGAACCCTGACCCCGAGTACAGCCCTCCAACCCTGAACCCTGACCCCTGACCCCAAGTACAGTCCCCCAACCAATAACCCCGAACCCTCACCTCACGTACAGTACCCCAACAATGAACTCTGACCCCAAGTACAGTCCACCAACCCTGAACCCTGACCCCAAGTACAGTCCCCGAACCCTGAACCCTGAACTCTGACCCCAAGTACAGTCGCCCAACCCTGAACCCTGACCCCTGACCCCAAGAACACTCCCACAACCCTGAACCCCGAACCCTGTCCACAATACAGTCCCCAACCCTTACCCCTGACCCCAAGTACAGTCCCCCAACCCTGAACTCCAACCCCAAGTACAGTCCCCCAACCATGAACCCTGACCCTGACCCCAAGTACAGTCCCCCAACCCTGAACTCTGACCCCAAGTACAGTCCCCCAACCCTGAACGCTGACCCCTGACCCCAAGGACAGTCCCCCAACCCTGAACCCTGAACCCTGACCCCGAATACAGCCCTCCAACCCTGAACCCTGACCCCTGACCCCAAGTACAGTCCCCCAACCCTGAACGCTGACCCCTGACCCCAAGGACAGTCCCCCAACCCTGAACCCTGAACCCTGACCCCGAATACAGCCCTTCAACCCTGAACCCTGACCCCTGACCCCAAGTAGAGTCCCCCAACAATGAATTCTGACCCCAAGTACAGTCGCCCAAAGCTGAATCCTGAGCCCTGACCCCAAGTACAGCCCCCCAACCCTGAACACTAAACTCTGACCCCAAGGACAGTCACCCAACCCTGAACTCTGACCCCTGGTACAGTCGCCCAACCCTGAACCCTGAACCCTGACCCCGATATACTTCCCTGAACCCTGACCCCGAGTACAGTCACCCAACCCTGAAACCTGACCCCTGACCACAAGTACAGTCCCCCAACCCAGAACCCTGACCCCTGACCCCGAGTACAGTCCTCCAACCCTGAACCCTGACCCCTGACCCCAAGTACAGTCCCCCAACCAGTAACCCCGAACCCTCACCTCACGTACAGTACCCCAACAATGAACTCTGACCCCAAGTACAGTCCCCCGAGCCTGAACCCTGACCCCTGAACCCAAGTACAGTCTCCCAAACCTGAACCCCGAACCCTGACCCCAAGTACAGTCCCCCAACCCTGAACCCTGACCTCTGACCCCAAGTACAGTCCCTCAACCCTGGACCCTGACCCCTGACCGCAAGTGCAGTCCCACAACACTGAACCCCTAACCCTCATCCGAAGTATAGTTCCCCAACCCTGAACCCTGACCCCTGGCCCCAAGTAAAGACACCCAAACCATGAACCATGAACTCTGACCCCAAGTACAGCCCCTCAACCCTGAACCCTGAACCCTGACCGCAAGTACAGTCCCCCAAACCTAAACCCTGACCCCTGACCCCAAGTACAGTCCCCAACCCTGAACCCTGACCCCAAGTACAGTCCCCCAACCCTGAACTCTCACCCCAAGTACAGCCCCCCCAACCCTGAACCCTGAACTCTGACCCCAAGTACGTTCCCCAACCCTGAACCCTGACCCCAAGAAGAGTCGCCCAACCCTGAACCCTGAACCCTGACCCCGAGTACAGTCCCCCAACCCTGAACCCCGAACCTTGACCCCAAGTACAGTCCCCCAACACTGAACCCTGAACTCTGACCCCAAGTACAGTCGCCCAACCCGGAAGCCTGACCCCTGACGCCAAGTAGTCCCCCAAACTTTGAACCCCGAACCCTGACCCCAAGTACAGTCCCCCAACACTGAACCCTGACCCCAAGTACACTCCACCAACCCTGAATCCCGAACCCTGTCCCCAAGTACAGTCCCCCAACCCTGAACCCTGACCCCTGACCCCAAGTACAGTCCCCCAACCCTGAACTCTGACCCCAAGTACAGTCCCCCAACCCTGAACGCTGACCCCTGACCCCAAGTAAAGTCCCCCAACCCTGAACCCTGACCCCGAGTACAGTCCTCCAAACCTGAACCCTGACCCCTGACCCCAAGTACAGTCACCCAACCATGAACCCCGAACCCTCACCTCACGTACAGTCCCCCAACAATGAACTCTGACCCCAAGTACAGTCCCCCAACCCTGAACCCTGACCCCAAGTACAGTCCCCCAACCCAGAACCCTGAACCCTGACCCCAAGTACAGTCCCCCAACCCTGAACCCTGATCTCTGACCCCAAGTACAGTCCCCCAACGCTGAATCCTGAGCCCTGACCCCAAGTACAGTTCGCCCAAACCTGAACCCTGAACTCTGACCCCAAGTACAGTCACTCAACCCTGGATCTGACCCCAGGTACAGTCGCCGAACCCTGAACCCCGAACCCTGACCCCAAGTACACTTACCTGAACCCTGAACCCTGACCCCGAGTACAGTCCCCCAACCCTGAACCCTGACCCCTGACCACAAGTACAGTCCCCCAACCCTGAACCCTGACCCCAAGTTCCGTCCACCAAGCCTGAACCCTGAACCCTGACCCCAAGTACAGTCACCAACTCTGAACCCTGACCCCTGACCCCAGGTACAGTCCCCCAACCCTGAACCCTGACCCCAAGTACAGTCCCCCAACCCTGAACCCCGAACCATGACCCTAAGTGCAGTCCCCCAACCCTGAACTATGACCCCAAGTGCAGCCCCCCAACCCTGAACTCTGACCCCAAGTACAGTCCCCCAACCCTGAATTCTGAACTCTGACCCCAAGTACAGTCCCCCAACCCTGAACCCTGAACTCTGACCCCCAGTACAGTCCCCCGACCCTGCACCCTGACCCCAAGTACAGTCCCCCACCCCTGAACCCTGAACCCTGACCCAAGTACAGTCACCCGAGCCTGAACCCTGACCCCAAGTACAGTCCCCCACTCCTGAACCCTGATCCCTGAATCCAAGTACAGTCTCCCAAAGCTGAACCCCGAACCCTGACCCCAAGTACAGTCCCCCAACCCTGAACCCTGAACTCTGACCCCAAGTACAGTCCTTCAACCCTGGACCCTGACCCCTGACCGCAAGTGCAGTCCCCCAACACTGAACCCCTAACCCACATCCGAAGTACAGTCCCCCAACCCTGAACCCTGACCCCTGGCCCCAAGTAAAGACACGCAAACCATGAACCCTGAACTCTGACCCCAAGTACAGCCCCTCAACACTGAACCCTGACCCCAAGTGCAGTACCCCAACCATGAACCCTGAAACCTGACCCCAAGTACAGTCCCCCAACCCTGAACTCTGACCCCAAGTACAGTCCCCCAACCCTGAACGCTGACCCCAAGTAACGTCCCCCAACCCTGAACCCTGACCCCGAGTACAGTCCTCCAACCCTGAACCCTGACCCCTGACCCCAAGTACAGTCACCCAACCATGAACTCTGACCCCAAGTACAGTCCCCCAACCCTGAACCCTGACCCCAAGTACAGTCCCCCAACACTGAACTCTGACCCCAAGTACAGTCCCCCAACGCTGAATCCTGAACCCTGACCCCAAGTACACTCCCCCAACCCTGAACCCTGAACTCTGACCCCAAGTACAGTCACCCAACCCTGAACTCTGACCCCAGGTACAGTCGCCCAACCCTGAACCCCGAACCCTGACCCCAAGTACACTTACCTGAACCCTGAATCCTGACCCCGAGTACAGTCACCCAACCCTGTACCCTGACACCTGACCACAAGTTCAGTCCCCCAACCCTGAACCCTGACCCCAAGTTCTGTCCCCCAAGCCTGAACCCTGACCCCAAGTACAGTCACCAACGCTGAACCCTGACCCCTGACCCCAAGTACAGTCCCCCAACCGCAAACCCTGGCCCCAAGAACAGTCCCCCAACCCAGAACCCTGAACCCTGACCCCAAGTACAGTCCCCCAATGCTGAATCCTGAGCCCTGACCCCAAGTACAGTTCGCCCAAACCTGAACCCTGAACTCTGACCCCAAGTACAGTCACTCAACCCTGAACTCTGACCCCAGGTACAGTCGCCCAACCCTGAGCCCCGAACCCTGACCCCAAGTACACTTACCTGAACCCTGAACCCTGACCCCGAGTACAGTCCCCCAACCATGAACCCTGACCCCTGACCACAAGTACAGTCCCCCAACCCTGAACCCTGAACCCAAGTTCAGTCCACCAAGCCTGAACCCTGAACCCTGACCCCAAGTACAGTCACCAACTCTGAACCCTGACCCCTGACCCCAAGTACAGTCCCCCAACCCTGAACCCTGAACCCAAGTACAGTCCCCCAAAAATGAACCCTGACCC
Organism: Carcharhinus amblyrhynchos; assembly: GCF_965287045.1. NCBI lineage: Eukaryota > Metazoa > Chordata > Chondrichthyes > Carcharhiniformes > Carcharhinidae > Carcharhinus > Carcharhinus amblyrhynchos. The sequence goes on along the minus strand of NW_027649824.1, from coordinate 618,775 downwards.
CAAGTAGAGTCACCCAACCCTGAATCCCACATCCTGACCCCAAGTACAGTTCCACAACCCTGAACCCTGAACTCTGACCCCAATTACAGTCCCCCAACCCTGAACCCTGACCCCTGAACCCAGTACAGTCCCCCAACCCTGAACCCTGAACTCTGACTCCAAGTACAGTTCCCCAACCCTGAACTCTGCCCCCAAGTAGAGTCCCCCAACCCTGAACCCTGAACTCAGACCCCAAGTACAGACACCCAACCCTGAACCCTGACCCCTAGTAAAGTCCCCCAACCCTGAACCCCGAACCCTGACCCCAAGTACAGTCCCCCAACCCTAAAACTTGAAGTCTGACTCCAAGTGCAGTCCCCCATCCCTGAACCCTGACCAATGGCCCCATGTACAGTCCCCCAACCCTGAACCCCGAATCCTGACCCAAAGTACAGTCCCCCAACCCTGAAATCTGACCCCAAGTACAGTCCCCCAACCCTGAACTCTGACCTCAAGTACAGTCCCCCAACCCTGAACCCTGAACTCTGACCTCAAGTACAGTCCCCCAACCCTGAACCCTGGCATCAAGTACAGTCCCCCAACCCTGAACCCTGACCCCAAGTACAGTCTCCCAATCCTGAACCCTGACCCCGGACCCCAACTACAGCCCCCCAACCCTGAACCCTCACCCCAAGTACAGTCCCCCAACCCTGAACCCTGACCCCAAGTACAGTCCCCCAACCCTGAATCCCCAACCCTGACCCCAAGTACAGATCCACAACCGTGAACCCTGAACTCTGACCCCAAGTACAGTCGCCCAACCCTGAACCCTGACCCCTGAACCCAAGTTCAGTCCCCCAACCCTGTATCCTGAACTCTGACTCCAAGTGCAGTCCCCAACCCTGAATCCTGAACCCTGACGCCAAGTACAGTCCCACAACCCTGAACTCTGACCCCAAGCACAGTCCCCCAACCCTGAACCCTGAACTCAGTCCCCAAGTACAGACCCCCAACCCTGAACCCTGAACCCCAGTGAAGTCCCCCAACCCTGAATCCCAAACCCTGACCCCAAGTACAGTCCCCCAACCCTGAACCCTGACCCCAAGTACAGTCCCCCAACCCTGATTCCCAAACCCTGACCCCAAGTACAGATCCACAACCGTGAACCCTGAACTCTGACCCCAAGTACAGTCGCCCAACCCTGAACCCTGACCCCTGAACCCAAGTACAGTCTCCCTACCCTAAACCTTGAACTCTGACCCCAAGTACAGTCCCCCAACCCCGAACCCTGACCGCGGGCCCCATGTACAGTCACCCAACCCTGAATCCCGAATCCTGACCCCAAGTACAGTCGCCCAACCCTGAACACTGACCCCAAGTACAGATCCACAACCGTGAACCCTGAACTCTGACCTCAAGTACAGTCCCCAACCCTGAACCCTGAACCCTAACCCAAGTGCAGTCTCCCAACCCTGAACCCTGACCCCAAGTACAGTCTCCCAACCCTGAACCCTGAATTCTGACCCCAAGTACAGTCCCCCAACCCTGAACCCTGAACTCTGACCCCAAGTATAATCCCCCCACCCTGAACCCCGACCCCAAGTAAAGTCCCCCACCCCTGAAACCTGATCCCTGACCCCAAGTACAGCCCCCCACCCCTGAACCCTGAACCCTGACACCAAGTACAGTCCCCCGAGTCTGAACCCTGACCCCAAGTACAGTCCCCACCCCTGAACCCTGATCCCTGGCCCCAAGTACAGTCTCCCAAACCTGAACCCGAACCCTGACCCCAAGTACTGTCCCCCAACCCTGAACCCCTAACCCTCACCCGAAGTACAGTCCCCAAAACCCTGAACCCTGACACCTGTCTCCAAGTAAAGTCCCACAAACCCTGAACCCTGAACTCTGACCCCAAGTACAGTCCCCCAACCCTGAACCCTGACCCGTGACCCCAAGTACAGTCCCCCAGCCCTGAACTCTGACCCCAAGTACAGTCCCCCAACCCTGAACCCTGACCCCATGTACAGTCGCCCAACCCTGAACCCTGACCCAGAGTACAGTCCCCCAAACCTGAACCCCGAACCCTAACCCAAGTACAGACCCCCAACCCTGAACCCTGACCCCATGTGCAGTCGCCCAACCCTGAACCCTGACCCAGAGTACAGTCCCCCAAACCTGAACCCCTGACCCCAGGTACAGTCCCCCAACCCTGAACCCTGACCCCTGACCCCAAGTACAGTCCCCCAACACTGAATCCTGAACGCTGTCCCCAAGTACAGTCCCCCAACCCTGAACCCTGAACCCTGAGCCAAGGACAGTCCCCTAACCCTGAATCCCGCACCCTGACCCCAAGTACAGTCCCCCAACCCTGAACCCTGAACTCTGACCCCAAGGCCAGTCCCCCAAACCTGAACCCTGACCCCTGAAACCAAGTACAGTCCCCCAACCCTGAATCCTGAACTCTGTCCCCAAGTACAGTCTCCCAACCCTGAACCCCGAACCCTGACCCCAAGTACAGTCCCCCACCCCTGAACCCTGAACTTTGACCCCAAGTACAGTCCCCCAACCCTGAACCCTGACCCCCAAGTACAGTCCCCCAACCCTGAACCCCGAACCCTGACCCAAAGTACAGTCCCCAAACCCTGAAACCTGAACTCTGACCCCCAAGAACAGTCCCCCAACCCTGAACCCTGACCCCAAGTACAGTCCCCCAACCCTAAACCCTGACCCCTGACCCCAAGTACAGTCCCCCAAACCTGAACCCTGTCCCCTGACCCCATGTACAGTCCCCCAACTCTGAACCCTGAATCCTGACCCCAAGTACAGTTCCCCAACCCTGAACTCTGACCCCAAATACAGTCCCCCAACCCTGAACCCTAACCCCAAGTACAGTCGCCCAACCCTGAACCCTGAACCCTGACCCCGAGTACAGTCCCCCAACCCTGAACCCCGAACCTTGACCCCAAGTACAGTCCCCAACCCTGAACCCTGTCCCCTGACCCCAAGTACAGTTCCGCAACCATGTATCCTGAACTCTCTGTTTCTCTCTCTCTCTCTTTGTCAACCCATCTCTCTCTGTCTCTCTCGCCCTCTGTCAAAGTCTCCCTGTCACTCTCTCTCCTTGTCTCTCTCTCTTTCTCTCTCCCTCTCTGTCTCTCTCTCTCTCACCTTCTTTTGCTGTCTCTGTCTTTCTCTCTCCCTCTCTCTCTCTGTCTCTCTCTCTCTCTCTCTCCCTCTGTCTCTCTCTCTCGCTCTCTCTCTATCTCCCCCATCTCTCTCTGTCACTGTCTCCCTGTCACCCTCTCTCCTTGTATCTCTCTCTCTCCCTCTCTATCTCTTTCTCTCTTGCCATCTCTCGCTCTCTCTTTCATTCTCTCTCTCTGTCTCTCTCTGTCATTCTCTGTCTCTGTCTCTGTGTCTCCCCCATCTCTCTCTCTGTCACACTCTCTCTGACCCTCTGTCTCTCTCTCTCTCTGTCTCTCTCACTGCCTCCCTCTGTTTCTCTCTCTCTCTCTGTCTGTCCCATCTCTATCTGTCTCTCTCTCCCTCTCTGTCACTGTCGCCCTGTCACTCTCTCTCCTTGTCTCTATCTCTCCCTCTCTATCTCTCTCTCTCTCGCTGTGTCTCTCATTCTCTCCCTCTGCCTCTCTCTCCCTGTCTCTCTGTCATTCTCTGTTTCTCTCCATCTCTCTGTGTCTCCCCCACCTCTCTATCTCTCTCCCTCTCTGTCTCTGACTCCCTATCACTCTATCGCTCCTTGTCGCTATCTGTCCCTCTCTCTCCCTCTCTCGCTGTCTCTCTCTCTTTCTGTCTCTATCTCTCTGTATTTGTCTCTGACTCTCTCTCTCAGTCTGTCTCTCTGTCTCTCTCTCTCTGTCACTCTCTCTTTCTCTGTCTCTCTCTGCCAGTCTCTCTCTCTCTCTCTCTCTCACTCTCACTGTCTGTTTCACCCTCTCTCTCTCTCAGTCTCTCTGTCTGTCTCGCTTTCTCTGTCTGTCTCTCTCTCTCTCTGTCTCTCTCTCTCACTCTCTGTTTTTCTCTCTGTATCTCACTCTTTCTCTCTCACTCTCTCTGTCTCTCTTTCTCTCCCTCTCTCTCTCAATCTCTGTCTTTCTCTATCTCACTCTCTCTGTCTCCCTCTCTCACTGTCCCTGTCTCTGTCTCTCTCTTTCTCTCTGTCTCACTCTCTATCTCCCTCTCTCTCCCCCTCATCACTCTCTCTGTCTCTCGCTCTCTCTGTCTCTGTCTCTCTATCACTCTCTCTCTGTCCGTGTCTCTGTCTCTCTCTGCCTGTCTGTCTGTCTCTCCCTCTGTCTCTATCTGTCTGTCTCTCCCTCTCTGTATCTCTTTCTTTCTCCCTCTGCCTCTCTGTCTCTGTCTGTCTCTCTCTTTCTCTCTCCCTCTCTCCCTCTCACTCTCTGTCCCTCTCTCTGTCTCTCTCTCTGTTTCTCTCTCTGTCTCTCTCTGTCTGTCTCTCTCCCTCTCTGTCACTCTCTCCCGCTGTCTCTCTCTCCCTCTCTCTCGCTGTCTCTCTCTCTCTCACACTGTCTCTCTCTCTCTATCTATCTCTCTCTGTCTCTCTCCCTCTGTCTCTCTCACTACCTCTCTCTCGCTCAATCTCTCTCTGTCTCTCTGTCTCTCCCTCTGTCTCTCTCTCTCTGTCTCTCTCTCTCAGTTTGCCTTCCTCTCTGTCTCTCTCTCCCTCTGTCACTCGGTTTCCCTTTCTCTTTCCCTCTCTCTCTCTCTCCCTCTCTCTCTCTCCCTCACTCTGTCTTTCCCTTTGTTAATCTCTCACTGTCTCTGTCTCTCTCTCTGTCTCTCACGCTGTCTCTAACTCTGTCTCTGTCTCTCTCTCTCTCTCTCCCTCTGTCTCTCTCTCTGTCTCTCTCTGTCTCACTCTCTCTCACTCTCTGTGTCTCTCGCTCTGACTGTCTCTGTCTCTCTGTCAATCTCTCTCACTCCTTATCTCTGTCTCTCTCTCTCACTCTCTCCCTCTGTCTCTCTCTCTCTATCCCTCTCTGTCTCTCTCTCTCTCACTCTGTCTCACTCACTCTCTCCCTCTGTCTCTGTCTCTCTCTCTCACTCTCTCTGTCTATCTCTGATTCACTGTCACTCTCTCTCACTCCATGTCTCTGTCTCTCTCTCCCTCTGCGTGTGTTTCTCTGTCTCTCTATCTCCGTCTCTCTCTCTCTCTGTCCCTCACTCTCTGTCTGTCCCTCTCCCTCACTCTGACTGTCTCTCTCTCTCTCTGACTCTGCCTCTCTCTCGCTCTCACTCTCTGTGTGTCTCTCTCTCACTCTCTGTCTCTGTCTCTCTCTCACTTTCTCTCTGTCTCTCTATCTGTCTCCCTCTGTCTCTCTCTCCGTCTGTGTCTCTCTCTGTCTCAATCTGCCTCTCTCTCTCTCTGTCTGTCTCTCCCTCTGTCTCATTCTTTTTCTCCCCCTGTCTCTCTCTCTCTGTGTCTCTCTCACTGTTTCTTGGTCTCTCTCTCTCTCACACTCTCTCTATCTCTCTCTCTCTCTTTCCCTCACTCTCTCTGTCTCTCTCTCTCTCTGACTCTGTCTCTCTTTCGCTCTCACTCTCTGTCTCTCTCTGTCTCTCACTCTCTCTCTGTCTCTCTCTCTCTCTCTCTGTCTGCCTGTCTGTCTCTCTCTCCCTCTGTGTCTCTCTCTCGCTCTCTATCTCTCTATCTGTATCTCTCTCTCTCTCCCTCCTCTCTGCATCTCTTTCTCTCTCTCGGTGTCTCTCTCTCCCCCCCCCACCCCTCTTCTCTCTCTGTGTCTCTCCCTCTGTCTCTCTCTGTCTCTCTCTCTCTCTCTCTGTCTCGCTGTCCCTCTCTCTCAGTCTGTCTTTCTCTCTGAATCTCTCTCTCACTACTCTGTCGCCCTCTCTCTCTCCCACTGTCTCTCTCTCTCACTCAGTCTCTCGCTCTCTCTGTCTCTCTCTTTCTCTCTCGCTCTGACTCTCACTCTCTCTATCACTCTCTGTCTCTATCACTCTCTCTCTGTCTCTCACTCTGTACCTCTCTCACTCTGTCACTCTCTCTCTCAGTCTCTCTCTATCTCTCTCTCTCACTCTGTCTCTCTTTCTCTCTCCCTCTGTCTCTTTCCCTCCCTCTCTCCTTGTCTCTCTCTCTCTCTCTCACTCTGACTCTCTCTCTGTCTCTCTTTCTCTCTCCTTCTGTCTGTCTCGCTCTCTCTCGCTGTCTCTCTCTCTATCACACTGTCTCTCTCACTCTGTCTCACTCTCTCTCTCTCTGTCTTTGTCTCTCCCTCTCTCTCTCTCTCATTCTGTCT
>NW_027649824.1:595000-607500 GCF_965287045.1 Carcharhinus amblyrhynchos | reverse complement strand
TGTCTCTTTCTCTCCCTCTGACTCTCTCTCTCTCTGTCTCTCTCTCTCTCTGTGTCTCTCCCTCTCTGTCTCTGTCTTCCTGTCACTCTCTCTCTCCTTGTCTCTCTCTCTCTGTCTCTCTCCCTCTCTGTCTCTCTGCCTCAATGTCTCTCTCTCTCACTGGCTCCCTGTCTGTCTGTCTCTCTCTCTCTTCCTCTCTCGCTGTCTCTCTCTCTCACTGTCTCTTACTCTCTCTCTCTGCCTCTCTCTCTCTCTATGTCTCTCTCTGTCTCTCTCTCTCAGTCTGTCTTTGTCTCTGTCTCTGCCTCTCTGTCACTCTCTCTTCTGTCTCTCTCTCCCTCTGTCTCTCCCTCTCTGTCTGTCTGTCTGTCTCTCTCTCTCTCTCTGTCACTCTGTTTTCCCTTCTCTCTCTCCTTCTGTCTCCCTCTCTCTCTGACTCGCTGCCCCTCTCTGTTTCTCTCTTTCTCTCTCTGTCTCTCTCCCTCTCTGTCTATGTCTCTCTCTCTCCCTCTGTTCTCTCTCTCGCTGTCTCTCTCTGTCTCACTCTGTCTCCCTCTCTCTCTGACCCCCCATCTCTCTCTATCCCTCTCTGTCTCTCTCACTCTCTCTCTGTCGTCTCTCTCTCTCACTCTGTATGTCTCTCACTCTGTCTCTCACCTCTGTCTCTGTCTCTGTCTCTCGGTCTCTCTCTCACTCACTCTCTCTCACTCACTGTCCCTCTCTCTCTCTCTCCGTCTGTCACTCTCTCTGTCTCTCTGTCTGTCTCTCTCTTTCTCCCCCTCTGCCTCTCGATCTGTCTCTCTCTGTCTCTCTCTCTCAATCTCTGTCTCTCTCACTCTCTCTCTCTTTCTCGCTTTCTCTGTCTCCCACTCTGTACCTCTCTCTCTCTCTCAGACTCACTCTCTCTCTCACTCTGTCTCTCTCTCTCTCTGACTCTCTGTATCTGTCTCTCTCTGTCTCTCACTCACCCTCTGTCTCCCTCAATGTCTCTCTCTCTCAACTTCTCTCTGTCTCCCTCTCTCCCTCTGTCTCTCTCAATGTCTCTCTCTCTCAACCTCTCTCTGTCTCCCTCTCTCTCTCTGTCTCTCTCTCTCTCAGTCTGTCTATCTCTCTGTCTCTCACTCTGTCACTGTGTTTCCCCTCTCTCTCCCTCTGTCTCTCTCCCTCCCTCTGTCTCTCTCTCTCTGTAAATCTCTCACTCTCTCTATCTCTGTCTCTAACTCTCTCTCTCTCTCCCTCTGCCTCCTCTCTCTCTGACTCTCTGTTTCTCTCTCTCTCTCTCTTCATCTCTATCTCTCTCTCTCTCCCTCTGTTGTCTCTCTCGCTGTCTCTCTCTCTCACTCTGTCTCTCTCTTTCTCTGACCCCCTGTCTCTCTCTATCTCTCTCTGTCTCTCTCCCTCCCTCTGTCTCTCTCTCACTCTCTCTGTCTCTCTTCCTCTCTCTCTCCCTCTCTGTCTGTCTCTCTCTCTCTCTCTCTCTGTCTCTTACTCTGTCAGTATCTCTCTCACACTGTCTCTCTCTCTCTCAGTCTCTCTCTCTCTCACTCTGTCTCTCACTCTGTCTCTGTCTCTCTCTTTGTCTCTCTCTCCTTCTGTCACTCTCTCTGTCTCTCTGTCTGTCTCTCTCTTTCTCCCCCTCTGTCTCTCACTCTCTCTCTCTGTCTCTCTCTCCCTCTGTCTGTCTCTCTCTGTCTCTCTCTCTATCTATCTCTCTCCTCTCTGTCTCTCTCTCCCTCACTGTCTCTGTCTCTGTCTCTCTCTCTCTGTCTCTACCTCTCTCTATCTATCTCTCTCTGTCTCTCACTCACCCTCTGTCTCTCTCAATGTTTCTCTCTCTCTCTCGACCTCTCTCTGTCTCTCTCTCCCTCTGTCTCTCTCTCTCAGTCTGTCTATCTCTCTGTCTCTCACTCTGTCACTGTGTTTTCCCCTCTCCCTCTGTCTCTCTCTCCCTACCTCTGTCTCTCTCTCTGTTAATCTCTCAATCTCTATATCTCTGTTTCTAACTCTCTCTCTCTCTCTCCCTCTGCCTCCCTCTCTCTCTGACTCTCTGTTTCTCTCTCTCTCCCTCTCTGTCTCTCTCTCTCTCTCCCTCTGTTGTCTCTCTCTGTCTCTCTCTCTCACTCTGTCTCTCTCTTCCTCTGACCCCCTCTCTCTCTCTATCTCTCTCTGTCTCTCTCCCTCCCTCTGTCTCTCTCTCACTCTCTCTGTCTCTCTCCCTCACTCTGTATCTCTCCCACTCTATCTCTCACTCTGTTTCTCACTCTCTCTCTGTCTCTCACTCTCTCTGTCTCTCTCTCTCACTCAGTCTCTCTCTCTCTCTAACTGTGTTTCTCTCTCTTTCCCTCTGTCACTCTCTCTGTCTGTCTCTCTCTTTCTCTACCACTCTGTCTCTCGCTCTGTCTCTCACTCTCTCTCTAACTCTTTGCCTCTCAATCTCTCTCTATCTCACTTTCTCTGTCTCTCATCTGTATCTCTCTCATTCTGTCTGTCTGTCTCTCTCTCTCTCAGTCTCTCTCTCACCCTCTCTCTCTATCTCACTTTTTCTGTCTCTCATCTGTATCTCTCTCACTCTCTCTCTCTCAGTTTCTCTCTCTCTCACTCTCTCCCTCTCTCTGTCTCTCTCTGTTTGACTCTCTCTCTGGCTCCCTCTGTCTCTCTGTATCTCTGCCTCTGTCTCTGTCTCTCTCACTCGCTCACTCTGTCTCTGTCTCTTTCTCTCTCCCCCTGTCTCTCTCTCTCTCTCTCTCTTTATCTCTCTCCTCTCTGTCTGTCTCTCTCTCTCTCTCTCACTCTCTCTCTCTTTCACTCTCTGTGTCTCTCGCTCTCTGTCTCTGTCTCTCTGTCACTCTCTCTCACTCCTTGGCTCTGTCTCTCTCTCACTCTGTGTCCTTCTCTGTCTCTCTCTCTCTCTCTCCCTCTGTCTCTCTCTCTGTCTGTCTTTCTCTCTCTGTTTCTCTCTATTTGTCTCTCTTTGCCTCTCTCTCTCTCTCTGCCTCACTCTCTCTCCCTCTGTCTCTCTCTGTCTGTCTCTCTCTCGCTCTGTCTTTCTCTCTCTCTCTCTCTTACTCCCTCTCTCTCATTGTCCCTCTCTCTCTCCCTCTGTCACTCTCTCTGTCTCTCTGTCTGTCCCTCTCTTTCTCCCCCTCTGTCTCTCGCTCTGTCTCTCACTCTCTCTCACTCTCTGTCTCTCACTTTCTCTCTCTGTCTCGCTTTCTCTGTCTCTCACTCTCTATCTATCTCACTCTGTCTCTCTCTCTCTCACTCTGTCTCTCACTCTGTCTCTCTCTCACTGTCTCTCTCTCTCTCCTTCTGTCACTCTCTCTGTCTCTCTCTTTCTCCTCTTCTGTCTCTCGCTCTGTCTCTCACTCTCTCTCTCACTCTCTGTCTCTCACTCTCTCTCTCTGTCTCGCTTTCTCTGTCTCACTCTCTATCTCTCTCACTCTGTCTCTCTCTCTCACTCTCTATCTCTCTCACTCTGTCTCTCTCTCAGTCTCTCTCTCTCTCACTCTCTGTCTGTCTCTCTCCCTCTCTCTGTCTCTCTCTGTTTGTCTCTCTCTCTCTGGCTCTCTCTGTCTCTCTGTATCACTGTCTCTGTCTCTCTCACTCGCTCACTCGGTCTCTGTCCCTCTCTCTCTCCCTCTGTCTCTCTCTCTCTCTCTTTATCTCTCTCCTCTCTGTCTGTCTGTTTGTCTGTCTCTCTCTCTGTCTCTCTCACTGTCTCTATCTCTGTCTCTCTCTCTCTCACTGTCCCTCTCTCACTCTTCTTCTGTCACTCTCTCTGTCTCTCTGCCTGTCTCTCTCTTTCTCCCCCTCTGTCTCTCGCTCTGTCTCTCTGTCTCGCTTTCTCTGTCTCTCACTCTGCATCTCTCTCACTCTGTCTCTCTCTCTCTCTCTCTCACTCTGTCTCTCACTCTATCTCTGTCTGTCTCTCTCTCTGTCTCTCTCACTGTCTCTATCTCTGTCTCTCTCTCTCTGTCTCACTGTCCCTATCTCTCTCTCCCTCTGTCACTCTCTCTGTCTCTCTGTCAGTCTCTCTCTTTCTCCCCCTCTGTCTCTCTCTCTCTGTCTCTCACTGTATGTCTCTCACTCTCTCTCTCTGTCTCGCTTTCTCTGTCTCTCACTCTCTATCTCTCTCACTCTGTCTCTGTCTCTCTCAGTCTCTCTCTCTCTCTCTCTCTCTCACACTCTGTCTTTCTCTCTGGCTACCTCTGTGTCTGTCTCTGTCTCTCTCTCTCTCTATCTCTCTGTCTCTATCTCTGTCTCTCTCTCTCTCTCTCTATCTCTCTGTATCTCCCTCTCTCCCTCTGTCTCTCGCAATGTCCCTATCTCTCTCTTCCTCTCTCTGTCTCTCTCTCTCCTTCTCTGTCTCTCTCTCTGTCTCTATCTATCTCTCTCTGTCTATTTATCTTTCTCTGTCTCTCTCTCTCTTCCTCTGTCTCTCCCTCTGTCTCTCTCTCAGTCTGTCTTTCTCTCTGTCTCTCTCTCTCTGTCACTGTGTTTCCCCTCTCTCTCCCTCTGTTTCTCTCTCCCTCACTCTGTCTCTCTCTCTGTTAATCTCTCACTCTATCGATCTCTGTCTCTAAATCTCTCCCTCTCTCCCTCTATCCCTCTATCTCTCTCTCTCTGACTCTCTGTCCCTCTCTGTTTCTCGCTCTCTCTCTCTCCCTCTCTGTCTCTCTCTCTCTGACCCTCTCTCTCTCTATCTCTCTCTGTCTCTCTCTCCCTCTCTGTCTCTCTCTCTCTGACCCTCTCTCTCTCTCTATCTCTCTCTCTCTCCCTCACTCTGTCTCTCTCGCTCTCACTCTGTATCTCTCTCACTCTGTCTCTCACTCTGCCTCTGTCTGTCTCTCTTTCTCTCTCTCTCTCTCACTCAGTCTCTCTCTCTCTCTCTCTCTCTCTCACTGTGTCTCTCTCTCTCTCCCTCTGTCACTCTCTCTGCCCCTCTGTCGGTCTCTCTCTATTTCTCTCTCACTCTGACTCTTGCTCTGTCTCTCACTCTGTCTCTCAATCTTTGTCTCTCACTCTCTCTCTCTATCGCGCTTTCTCTCTCTCTCATCTGTATCTCTCTCACTCTGTCTGTCTCTCTCTCTCTCTCAGTCTCTCTCTGTCTATCTCTGTCTGTCTTTCTCTCTCTCTCGCTCTGTCTCTCTCTCCTCTCACTCTCTGTCTCTCTCTGTCTCACTCTCTCTGTCTCTCTGTGTCTCCTCCATCTCTTTCTCTGTATCTCGCTCTGTCTCTGACTCCCTGTCACTCTCTCTCTCTCTCTCCTTGTTTCTCTCTCTCCTTGTTTCTCTCTCTCTGTCTCACTCTCTCTCTCTCTCCTTATCTCTCTCTGTCTGTCTCTGTCTCTCTCTCTTCCACTCTTTCTTTCTTTCTCTCTGTCTCTCTCTCTTTCTGTCTCTCTCTCTCTCCCACTCTGTCTCTCTCACACTCTGCCCCTCTCTCTCTCACTCTCTCTCTCTACCTCTGTCTCCCTCTCATTCTTTCTCTCTCTGTCGCTCTCTCCCTCTCTGTCGCTCTCTCTGTCTCTCTCTCTCCCTGTGCCTCTCTGCCATTCTCTCTCTTTCTCTCTCCCTCTCTCTTCATCTCTCTCTGTCTCACTGTCTCCCTCTCTCTCTGTCTCTCTCTCTGTCTCTCTCACTCCGCCTCTCTCCTTCTCTGTCTCTCTCTCTCTCTCTGTCTCGCTCTCTATCTGTCTCCCTCTGTGTCCCTCTTTCTCTCTCTCTGTCTCTCCCTCTCTGTCTCTCTCTCTCTGTTTTTCTCTAGCTCTCTCTCTCTCTCTTTCTCTGTCTCTCTCTCTCTCTCTCACACTCTCTCTGTCTCTCCCTCTCTCTGTCACTCTCTGTTTGTCTCTCTCTGTGGCTCTCTCTGTCTCTCCGTATCTCTGTCTCTATCTCTGTCTGTCTCTCTCTCTCTTCTCTCTCTCTCTCACACTGTCTAGGTCTCTCTCTCTCTCTCTCTCTCTCTCACTCTCTCTCTCTTTCACTCTCTGTGACTCTCGCTCTGTCTGTCTCTGTCTCTCTGTCACTCTCTGTCACTCCTTATCTCTGTCTCTCTCTCTCCCTCTGTGTCTCTCTCTGTCTCTCTCTCTCTCCCTCTGACTCTCTTTCTCTCTGTCTCTCTCCATTTGTCTCTCTTTGTCTCTCTCCCTCTGTCTCACTCTGTGCCTCTCTGCCTCTCTCGCTCTCCCTCTGTCTCTCACTCTCTCTTTCACTCTCTCTCTGTCTCTCTCTCTCTCTCACTCTGTCTCTCACTCAGCCTCTGTCTGTCTCTCTCTGTCTGTCTCTCTCTCTCTCTCCCTCTGTCACTCTCTCTGTCTGTGTCTGTCTCTCTCTTTCTCTCCCTCTGTCTCTCTCTCAGTGTCTCTCTCTCTCTCTCTCTCACTCTGTCTCTCACTCTGTCTCTGTCTCTCTCCCTCTGTCTCTCCATCTTACTCTCTCTCTCTCACTGTCCCTCTCTCTCTCTCCCTCTGTCACTCTCTCTGTCTGTCTCTCTCTTTCTCCCCCTCTGTCTCTCGCTCTGTCTTTCACTCTCTCTCTCACTCTCTTTCTCTCACTCTCTCTCTCTGTCTCACTTTCTCTCTCTCTCTCTGTCCCCCTCTCACTGTCTCTCTCTCTGGCTCTCTCTGTCTCTTTGTCTCTCAGTATCTCACTGTCTGTCTCTGCCTCTCTCTCTGTCTCTCTCTCTCTCCTCTCTGTCTCTCTCTCTCTCACTGTCTCTGTCTGTCTCTCTCTCTCTCTCTCTGTCTCTATCTCTGTCTCTCTCTCGCTATCTCTATCTCTCTGTGTCTCTCTCTCCCTCTGTCACTCTCAATGTCTCTCTCTCTCTCTCCCTCTCTCTGTCTCTCTCTCTCCTTCTCTGTCTCTGTCTCCGTCTCTCTCTCTCCCTCTCTCTGTCTCTCTCTCTCTCTCATTGTCTCTGTCTCTTGATCTCTCTCTGTCTCTCTCTGTCTCTCCTGCTGTCTCTCTCTCTCAGTCTGTCTTTCTCTCTGTCACTCTCTCTGTCACTGTGTTTCGTCTCTCTCTCCCTCTGTCTCTCTCTCCCTCACTCTGTCTCTCTCTCTGTTAATCTCTCACTCTCTCTCTCTCTAAGTCTCTCTCTCCCTCTGTTTCCCTCTCTCTCTCTGACTCTCTGACCCTCTCTGTCTCTCTCTCTCTGACCCTCTCTCTCTCTCTCTATATCTCTCTCTGTCTCTCTCTCCCTCACTCTGTCTCTCTCTCACTCTTTCTGTTTCTCTCTCTCTGTCTCTCTCTCTCACTCAGTCTCTCTCTCTCACTGTGTCTCTCTCTTGCCCTCTGTCACTCTGTCTCTCTGTTGGTCTCTCTCTTTCTCTCCCACTCTGTCTCTCGCTCTGTCTCTCAATCTTTGTCTCTCACTCTCTCTCTCTATCTCGCTTTCTCTGTCTCTCATGTGTATCTGTCTCACTCTGTCTCTCTGTCTCTGGCTCTCTCTGTCTCTCTGTGTCTCTCTGCCTCTCTCTCTCTCTCCCTCTGTCTCTCTCTCTCTCTCTCTCTATTTCTCTTCTTTCTGTCTCTCTCTCTCTCTCACTGTCTCGGGATCTCTCACTCTCTCCCTGTCTCTCTCTCTCACTCCCTGTGTCTCTCGCTCTGTCTGTCTCTGTCTCTCTGTCACTCTCTTTCACTCCTTTTCTCTTTCTCTCTCCATTTGTCTCTCTCTGTCTCTCCCTCTCTCTGCCTCACTCTCTCTCCCTCTGTCTTTCTCTCTGTCTCTCTCTCTATATCTCACTCTCTCTCGCTCTGTCGCTCTCTCCTCTCACTCTCTGTCTCTCTCTCTCACTCTCTCTGTCTCTGTCTCTCTGTGTCTCCCCCATCTCTTTCTCTGTATCTTGCTCTCTCTGCCTCTGTCTCCCTGTCACTCTCTCTCTCTCCTTGTCTCTCTCTCTCTCTGTCTCTCTCTCTCTCTGTCTCTCTCTCTCTCTGTCTCTGTCTCACTCCATCTCTGTCTCTCTCTCTCTCTCTGTCTCTCTCTCTCTGTCTCTGTCTCACTGCATCTCTGTCTCTCTCTCTCTCTCACTCTCAGTCTCTCTCCCTTCCACTCTCTCTGTCTTTCTCTCTCTGTCTCTCTCTCTTTCTCTCTCTCTCTCTCTCTATCTCTCTCTCTCTCTCGCTCTGTCTCTCTCTCTTTCTGTCTCTCTCTCTCCGCTTTGTCTCTCTCTCTCTCCCTGTCCCTCTCTCTCTTACTCTCTCTCTCTCTCCCTATGTCTCCCTCACACTCTCTCTCTCTCTCTCTGTCGCTCTCTCTGTCTCTCTGTCTCTCTCTCCCCCTGCCTTTCTGTCATTCTCTCTCTTTCTCTCTCCCTGTCTCTTCATTTCTCTCTCTGTCTCTCGCTCCGTCTCTCTCACTCTGTCTCTCTCCCTCTCTGTCTCTCTCTCTCTCTCTCCCCCCTCTCTCTCTGTCTCTCTCTCCCTCTCTGTCTCTCTCTCTCTCCCTCTCTATCTCTGTCTCTCTCTCTCTCTCACTCTGTCTCTCTCTCTCTGTCTCTCGCTCTGTCTCTCTCACTCTGTCTCTCCCCCTCTCTCTCTCTCTGTCTCTTTCTCCCTCTCTGTCTCTCTCTGTCTCTCTCTCTCTGTCTCCCCATCTCTCTCTGTCTCTCTCCCTCTCTGTCACTGTCTCCCTGTCACTCTCTCTAATTGTCTCACTCTGTCCCTCTCTATCTCTCTCTCTCTCGCCCTCTCTCACTGTCTCTCTCATTCTCTCCCTCCGCCTCTCTCTCTCTGTCTCTCTCTGTCATTCTCTCTCTCTCTCTGTCTCTGTCTCATAGAACATTGAACACTACAGCACAAACAGGCCCTTCGGCCCACAAGTTGCGCCGATCACATCATCACCTACCAACCTACAGACCTATCTATAACCCTCAATCTCATAAAACCCCATATACTCATCCAGGAGTCTTTTAAAAGACCCCAGCGAGTTCGCCTCCACCACCACTGACGGCAGCCGATTCCATTCACTCACCACCCTCTGAGTGAAAAACTTACCCCTAACACCACTTCTGAACCTCCCTCCCCGCACCTTAAATCTGTGTCCTCTCGTAGCGACCATTTCAACCTGGGGAAATAGCCTCTGAGAGTCCACCCTATCTATTCCTCTCAACATTTTGTAAACTTCTATCAGGTCGCCTCTCAACCTTCGTCTCTCCAGGGAAAAGAGTCCCAGCTCCCTCAACCTAACTTCATAAGGCATGCCTCCCAGTCCAGGCAACATCCTTGTAAATCTCCTCTGTACCCTTTCAATAGCTTCTACATCTTTCCTATAGTGAGGCGACCAGAACTGCGCACAATACTCTAAATGAGGCCTGACAAGGGTCTTATAAAGTTCCAGCATTACCTCCCGACTCCTAAACTCAATCCCTCGATTAATGAAGGCCAGTACACCATACGCCTTCTTGACCACCTCCTCCACCTGCGAGGCCGATTTAAGAGTCCTGTGGACCCGGACCCCAAGATCCTTCTGCTCCTCAACACTACTCAGACTTCTGCCCTTGATAGTGTACTCGTTCATCCCGTTGGTTCTGCCAAAATGGACGACTACACATTTATCCGCGTTGAAGTCCATCTGCCACTTCTCCGCCCAGTCCTGCATCCTATCTATGTCCTGCTGCAACTTTTGCCATCCTTCCAGATCATCCACAACACCACCGACCTTCGTGTCATCAGCGAACTCACTTACCCATCCCTCCACTTCCTCATCCAGGTCATTTATGAAAATGACAAACAACAAGGGTCCCAGAACAGATCCTTGAGGCACTCCGCTGGTGACTGACCTCCATTCAGAAAAAGCCCCATCCACAACCACTCTCTGCCTTCTGCAGGCAAGCCAGTTCTGGATCCACAAGGCCAAAGGCCCTTGGATCCCATGCCCTCTCACCTTCTCAAGAAGTCTTGCATGGGGGACCTTATCAAACGCCTTGCTGAAGTCCATGTACACCACGTCCACGGCACTTCCTTCGTCAATGTGTTCAGTCACATTATCGAAGAACTCAACTAGGCTTGTAAGGCACGACCTGCCCTTGACAAATCCATGCTGACTATTCCTGATCATGTCAAACCTCTCCAAATAGTCGTAAATCTTGGCCCTCAGAAGCCTCTCCATCAGCTTACCAACCACTGAGGTCAGACTCACCGGTCGGTAATTTCCCGGGCTATCTCTGTTCCCTTTCTTGAAAATAGGAACTACATCCGCAATCCTCCAATCCTCCGGAACCTCTCCCGTCTCCATTGACGATGCAAAGATCATCGCCAGGGGCTCTGCAATCTCTTCCCTCGCCTCCCACAGTATCCTGGGGTACATCCCATCTGGTCCCGGCGACTTATCTACCTTGATAGAATTCAAAAGTTCCAACACATCCTCCTCCTTAATATTCACGTACTCAATCCTTTCCATCTGCTGCAAATCCATAACAAAATCTCCCAGATCGGCTTCCACTGTGAATACTGAGGCGAAGTACTCGTTAAGCACCTCCGCCATTTCTTCTGGTTCCACACAAACCTTTCCCCCCTCACCTTTTATAGGTCCTATCCCTTCTCTTCTTATCCTTTTACCTTTCACATATTTATAGAAGGCCTTGGGATTCTCCTTAATCTTACCCGCCAAGGTCTTCTCATGACCCCTTCTGGCTCTCCTAATTTCCCTTTTAAGTTCCCTCCTACAGTCCTTATACTCCTCAAGATCTTTAACATCTCCTAATTCCCTGAACCTCTTGTACACCTTCCTTTTCCTCCTGACTAGGTTCAACACATCCTTTGTGCACCACGGTTCCCTCGACCCACCAAAACCCCCTCGTCTCATCGGAACGTTGTCATTCAGAGCTCCAGACAAACATTCCTTGAATATCTGCCACCTTCCTTCGGTACTTTTCCCTAAGAACACCTCCTTCCAGTTTATTTGTCCAAGTAACTTCCTGACTTCTTCGTATCTCCCCTTACCCCAGACAAACACCTTCCTAGCCTGCCTGATCCTATCTCGTTCCAACGCAATTGTGAAGGAGATAGAATTATGGTCACCATTTCCAAGATGCTCACCTACCGAAAGATCCATCACCTGCCCTGGTTCATTCGCCAGTACCAGGTCAAGTACAGCCTCTCCCCTCGTAGGCTTATCCACGTACAGTGTCAGGAAACCTTCCTGAACACACCTAACAAACTCCTCCCCATCTATACCCCTTACCCTAGGGATATTCCAGTCGATGTTTGGGAAATTGAAGTCTCCCATCACGACAACTCTGTTATTAAAACATCTCAGTAAAAAGTCTGACAACACCAGGTACCCACATCATTAAAACATCTCTCCAGAATCTGTTTCCCTATTTGCACTTCAACTTCCCTGTCACTATTGGGCGGCCTATAGAATACACCCAGCAAAGTTTTTGACCCTTTGCTGTTCCTAACTTCCACCCACAGAGATTCTGTAGACAATCCCTCCACGACATCCTCTTTCTCTGTAGCCATGACACTGTCCCTGATCAACAGTGCCACTCCACCACCTCTTCTGCCACCCTCCCTGTCCTTCCTGAAGCACCTGAAGCCTGGCACCTGAAGTACCCAGTCCTGTCCCTGAGACATCCAAGTCTCCGTAATGGCCACCACATCACAATCCCAAACAGCAATCCACGCCCTAAGCTCATCTACCTTATTCACTATACTCCTTGCATTAAAATATATACACTTCAGCCCTTCAGTCTGGGCATTTCCCATCTCCACCGCCTGTCTAACCTCCCTCTCATGCTGCCTGCGGTCCTCCCCTACCTGGGAGCGAACCTCCTCTGTCCCAGTCTCCCCATCACAGTTCCCTCCCCCCATCCTTTCTAGTTTAAAGTCCCCCCGGTAGCCTTAGCCAGTCTTCCCGCCAAGGTATTAGTCCCCCTGGTATTTAAGTGCCACCCGTCCTTACTATAGAGGTCCCACCTACCCCTAAAGAGGTCCCAGTGATCTAGGAACCGAAATCCCTGCCCTCTACACCAGTCCCTCTCCCTATCACTCTCTCGCTCCTTGTCGCTATCTCTCTCTCTCTCCCTCCCTCTCGCTGTCTCTCTCTCTCTGTCTCTATCTCTCTCTATCTGTCTCTTAGTCTCTCTCTCAGTCTGTCTCTCTCTCTCTCTCTTCCTCTGTCTCTCTCTGCCAGTCTCTCTCTGTCCGTCTCTCTCTCTCAGTCTCTCTCTCTCTCTTTCTCTGTCTCTCTCTCTCTCTCACACTCTCACTGTCTGTTTCTCTCCCTCTCAGTCTCTCTGTCTGTCTAGCTTCCTCTGTCTCTCTCTCTCTCTCAATCTCTGTCTTTCTCTCCCTCACTCTCTCTGTCTCTCTCTCTCTCACTGTCTGTCTCCCTCTCTCACTGTTTCTGTCTCTCTCTCTCTCTTTCTCTCTGTCTCACTCTCTATCTCTCTCTCTCTCTCCCCCTCATCACTCTGTCTGTCTCTCGGTCTCTCTGTCTCCCTGTCACTCTCTCTTTGTCCGTGTCTCTGTCTCTGTCTGTCTGTCTCTCTC
>NW_027649824.1:585000-592500 GCF_965287045.1 Carcharhinus amblyrhynchos | reverse complement strand
TGTATCTATCATGCTCTGTCCCTTTTGCTGTCTCTATCTCTGCCTCTCTCTCTCTCTGCCTCCCTCTCTGTCTCTCTCTCTCCCTCTGTCTCTCTCTGTCTCTCTCTCTCTCCCTCTCTGTCTGTTAATCTCTCTCTATGCCTCTCTGTCTCTCTGTCTCAGTCTGTCTCTCTCTCTGTCACTCTCTCTCTGTCACTGTTTCTCTCTCTCTCTCCCCCTCTGTCTCTCTCTCTCTCCCTCTGTCACTGTCTCTTCCTCACTCTCTCCCTCTGCCTCTCCCTCACTCTCTCTCTGCCTCTCTTTCTGTCTCTCACTCTCTCAGTTCGTCTCACTGTCTGTCTTGCTCTCACTTTCTCTCTCTCTGTCTCACTCTCTCTCTCTGTCTCACTCTCTCTGACTCTCTCTCTCTGTCCCTCTCACTCTCATTCTGTATCAGTCTCTCTCTCTGTCTCTCTCTCCCTCTGCCTCACACTCTCTGCCTCACTCTCTCTCTCTGTCTCTCTCACTCTCGCTCTCTCTCTCACTCTCTGCGTCACTCTCTCTCTCTGTCTCTCTCTCTGTCTCTCTCTTTCTCTCACCCTCTGTCTCTGTCTCTCTCTCACTCTTTCTCTCTGTCTTTCTCTTTCTCTCTCTGTCTCTCTCTCTCTCTCTCTCCCTCTGCCTCTCTGTCTCTCTCTGTCTGTCATTCTCTTTCTGTCCCCCTCTCTCTCTCATTCTGTCTCACTCTCTCTCACTCTGTCTCTCTCTCTCTCTTTGTCACTCTCTCTCTCTGTCAATCTCTCTCTCACTTTGTCTCTCTCTCTCTCTCTCCCTCTGCCTCTCTCTCTCTCTCAGACTCTCTCTCTCACTCTGTCTCTCACTCTGTCCCTCTCTCTCTTCCTGTCTCACTCTCTCTGTCTCTCTCTCTCTCTTACTCTCTCTCTCACTCTGTCTCTCTCTCTCTGTCTTTCTCTCTCTCTCACTCTCACTCTCTCTCTCTCTGTCTCTGTCTCTCTCTCTCTCACCCACTCTGTCTCTCACTCTCTGTCTCTCTCTCTCTGTCTGTCTCTCTCTTTCTCTCTCCCTCGGTCTCTCTCACTTTCCCTCTCCCCCTCTGTCTCACTCTCTCTCATTCTGTCTCATTCTCTCTCTCCCTCTGTCTCTCTCACTCTGTCTCTCTCACCCTGTCTCTCTCAGTGTCACTCTCTCTCTGTCACTGTCTCTCGCTCACTTTGTCTCTCCCTCTGTCTCTCTCGCTGACTCTCTCTCCCTCTGTCTTTCTCTCACTCTCTCTGTCTCTCTCTGTCTCTCATTCTGTCTGTCTGTCTGTCTCTCTCTCTCTGTCACTCTCTCTCTCACTTTGTCTCTCTCTCTCCCTCTCTCTCTCTCTCTGTCTCTCTCTGTCTCTGTCTCTCTCTCTCTCACCCACGCTATCTCTCACTCTGTCTCTGTCTCTGTCCCTCTCTCTGTCTCTCTGTCTCTCTCTCTCTCTCTCTGTCCGTCACTCTGTTTTCCTCTCTCTCTCACCCTGTCTCCCTGTCGCTCTCTGACTCTCTCTCTCTGCCTCTGTCTCTCTCTCTCTCACTCTCTGTCTCCCTCTCTCTCACTCACCCTGACTCTCTCTGTCACTCTCTTACTCTCTCCCTCTCTCTCTCTGCCCCTCTCTCTCACACACTGTCTCTCTCACACCCTCTGTCTCTCTCTCTCACTCACTCTCGCTGTCTCTCTCTCCCTCTGTCTCTCTCTCACTCTGTCTCTCTCTCTCTCTCACTCTCTCTGGCTCTCTCACTCTGTCTCTCTCTCTCACTCTCTCACTCTGTCTCTCTCTCTCCCTGTCTCTCACTTGGTCCCTATCTCTCTCTCTCTCTCCCTGTCTCTCTCTCTCTGACTCTCTCTCTCTGTCTGTCGCTCTGTCTCTGTCTGTCTGTCTCTCCCTCTCTGTCTCTCTCTCTCTCTCCCTCTGTCTCTGTCTCTTACACTCTCTCTCTGTTTCTCTCTCTGTCACTCTCTCTCTCTACTTGTCTCTGTCTCTCTCTCCCTCTGTCTCTCTCCCTTTCTCTTTCTCTCTCCTACTCTGTCTCTCCCTCTGTCTTTCTCTGTCTCTCTCTCTCTCACCCTCTGTCTTTATCTCTCAGTCTGTCTTTCTCTCTGCCTCTCTCTCTCTCTCAGTCTCTGTCTCCCTCGCTCTCACTGTCTCTTTCTCTCTCTCCCTCTCTCTCCCTGTCTCTCTCTCTCTCTCGCTGTCTCTTACACTCTCTCTCTGTCTCTCTCTCTCAGTTTGTCTCTCTCTGTCACTCTCTCTCTCAGTCTGTCTTTCTCTCTGTCTCTTTCTCTCTGTCTCTCTCTCTCTCACTCTGTCTCTCTCTCTCTCTCTCACTCTGTCTCTCTCTCTCTCACTGTCTCTCTCACTGTCTCTGTCTCTCTCTCTCTCTCTCTCTCTCTTAATCTCTGTGTCTCCCTCTCTCACTCTCTGTCCCTCCCTCTCTCTCACTCTCTCTGTCACTCTCTCTCACTCTGTCGCTCTCTCTCTCGCTCTCTCTGTCTCTCTCTTTGTCTCTCTCTCTCTCCCTCTCTCTCACTCATCCCTCTCTCTTTCTCTCGCTCTATCTGTCTCTGTCTCTCTGCTTGTCTCTTTCTGTCTCTCCCTCATCTCTGTCTCTCTCTCCCTCTGTCTCTCTCTCTCTCTGTGGATATCTCTCTCTCTCTCTGTCTGTTCCTCTGTCTCTGTCTGTCAGTCTCTCCCTCTCTGTCTCTCTCTCTCCCTCTGTCTCTCTGTCTGTCTCTCTCTTTCTCTCTCCCTCTTTATCTCTCTCTCTGTCTCTCTGTGTTTCTCTCTCTGTCTCACTCCCTGTCTCTCTCTGTCTCTCTCTGTTTTTCTCTCTCTGCATCTCCCTCTCTGTCTCTCTCTCTCTATCTGTCTCTCTCCCTCTCTGTATCTCTCTCGGCGTCTCTCTCTCCCTCTGTCTTGCTCTCTCTGGCTCCCACTCTGTCTTTCTCTCTCTCTCTCACACACTGTCTCTCTCTCTCTGTCTCTCTCTCTCTCTCTCTATCTATCTCTGTCTGTCTGTCTCTCTCTCTCTCCCTCTCTCTCTCTCTGTCTGTCTGTCTCTCTCTCAGTGTGTCTTTCTCTCTCTGTCTCTCTGTCTCCCTCTCCCACACTCTGCTTCTCCCTCTGTTATTCTCTAACTCTCTCTGTGTCTCTCTCTGTCTCTCTCTCTCTCCCTCTCACTCTCTCACTGTCTCTCTCACTCTCTGTCTCTCTGTCTGTCTGTCTGTCTCTCTCTCAGTGTGTCTTTCTCTCTGTCTCTCTCTCTGTCAGGCTGTTTCCCTCTCTCTCTCCCTCTGTCTCCCTCTCCCACACTCTGTTTCTCCCTCTGTTATTCTCTAACTCTCTCTGTCTCTCTCTCTGTCTCTCACTCTGTATCTCACTCTGTTCTCTGTCTCTCTGTCTGTCTCTCTCTCTCTTTCTCTCTCCCCCTGTCTCTCGCTCAGTCTCTCACTCTCTCTCTCACTCGCTGTCTCTACCTCCCTCTTTTTGTCCCTCACCCTCTCTCTCTGTCTCCCTTTCTCTCTCCCTCTGTCTCTATCTCTCGCTGTTTCTCTGACTCTCTCTCTCTCACTCTGTCCCTGTCTGTCTCTCTCTTGGTCCCCGTCTCTCTCTCTCTCTCTCACTCTCTCTCTCTGACTCTCTGTGTTTCCCCCATCCCTCTCTCTGTTTCTCGCTGTCTCTGTCTCTCTCTCCCTGTCACTCCGTCTCTCTCTCTCTCCCTCTCTGTCTCTCTCTCTCTTTCTCTCCCTTTCTGTCTCCCTCTCTCAGTCTGTCTCTCTTTCACTCTCTCTCAGTCTGTCTTTCTCTCTGTCTCTCTCTGTCACTCTGTTTCTCTCTCTTTCCCTCTGTCTTCCTCTCTGCGTCTCTCTGACTTTCTGTCTCTCTCTCTCTCTGTCTCTCTGCCTCACTCTGTCTCTCTCTGATTCTCTCTCTCTCTCACTCTCTCTGTCTCTCTCTCTCTCTCACTCTCTCTGTCTGTCTCACTCTCTCTCTCACTCTCCCTGTCTCTCTCTCTGTCTCTGTCTCTCACTCTCTCTCTGCCTCTCTGTCTCGCGCACTCTATTTTTCTCGTCTCTCTCTTTCTCGCTCCCTCTGTCTGTCTGTCTCTCTCGATCTCTCTCTCTGCCTCTCTCTGTGTCTCCACCATCTCTCTGTTTCGCGCTGTCTCTGTCTGTCTCTCCCTGTCTCTCTCTCTCTCTCCTTATCTCTGTCTCTGTGTCTCTCTCCCTCTCTCGCTGTCTGTCTCTCTCTGACTCTCTCACTCTCTCTATCTCTCTCTCACTCTCTCTCTCAGTCTGTCTCTCTCTCTCTTTCTCTCTCCGTCTCTGTCTCCCTCCCTCTCTCTCTCCCTCTCTCTCTGTCTCTCTCTCTCTATCTTTCTCTCACTCTCTCTCAGTATGTCTTTCTCTCTGTCTCTCTCACTCTGACACTCTGTCTCTCTTTCTCTCCCTCTATCTCTGTCTCTCACGCTCTCTCCTTCTGTCTCTTGCTCTGCCTCTCTCTCTCTCACTTTCTCTCTCTCTCTCTCCCTCTGTCTCTCTATATCTCGCTGTCTCTCTCCCTCTCGCTTTGTCTCTCTCTCTGTCTCCCTCTCTCTGTCTCTCTATCTCTCTGTCCCACTCTCTCACTCTCTCATTATGTCTCACTCTCTCTCTCTCTCTAACACTCTCTCTCTCTGTCCCTCTCTCTCTCACTCTCTCTGTCTCTCTCTCTCTGCCTTTCCCTCTCTATCCCTCTGTCTCTCTCTGTATTCTCTCTCTCTCTCTGCCTCTCTTTCTGTCTCTTTCTCTCAGTCTCTCTCTCAATCTCTGTCTCTCTCTCTCTCACTCTCTCTGTCTCTCTCTCTCTGTCTCTCGCACTCTATTTCCTTCTGTCTCTCTCTTTCTCTCGCGCTCTGTCTCTCTCTCTCTCTCTCTGTTTCTCTCTCTCTCTCTGTCCCTCTCTCTCTGTCTGTCTCTCTTTCTCGCTCCCTCTGTCTTTCTCTCTCTCTATCTGTCTGTCTGTCTGTCTCTCCCTTTCTGTCTCTCTCTCTCCCTCTTTCTCTCTCCCTCTGTCTCTCTCTCTCTCTCTGTCTTTCTCTCTTTCTCTCACTCTGTCTCTCTCTCTCTCAGTCTCTGTCTCTCTCTCCCTCTTTCATTCTTTCTGTCTCTGTCTCTCTCTCTCTCTCTCTGTCTCTTGCACTCTATTTCCCTCTGTCTCTCTCTTTCTCTCTCTCTCTTTCTCTCTCTCTCTGTCTCTCCCTCTCTCAGTCTCTCTCTCTCTGTCTGTCTCTCTCTTTCTCTCTCCCTCTTTCTCTCTCTCTCTCTCTGTCTCCATCTGCCTCTCGCTCTCTTTGTCTCTCTGTCTCTCTGTGTCTCCCCCATCTCTCTCTCTGTTTCTCGCTCTCTGTCTTTCACCCTGTCACTCTCTTTCTCTCCTTATCTCCGTCTCTCTGTCTCTCTCTCTCTCTGTCTCCCTCCCTCTCTGTCTCCTACTCTCGCTGTCAGTCTCTCTCTCTCTCTGTCTGTCTCTCTCTCTCTGTGTCTCTCTCTCTCTCTTTCTGTCTCCCTCTCTGTCACTCTGTTTTTCTCTCTCTCTCTCCCTCTGCCTCTGTCTCTCTCTCACTCATTCTGTTCCGCTGTCTCTCTCTCTCTCTGCCTCTCGCTCTCTCTCACTTTGTCTCTCTCTCTGTCTCTCCCTCTGTCTCTGTCTGTCTCTCTCTTTCTCTCTCCCTCTGCCTTCCTCTCTCTCTGTCTCACTGTCTCCCTCTCTCTCTGTCTCTCTCTCTATGCCTCTCTCTCGGTCTGCCTTTCTCTCTGTCTCTCACTCTCTGTCTGTCTCTCTCTTTCTTGCTCCCTCTGTTTCTCTCTGTCTTTTCTCACAATCTGTCTCTCTGTCTCTCACTCTGTCTCTGTCACTCTCTCTGTCTCTCTCTCTCTTCACCCTCTCTGTCTTTCTCCCTCACTGTCTCCCTCTCTCGCTGTCTCTCTCTGCCCCTGTCTCTGTCTCTGTCTGTCTCTCTCTCTATCTATCTATCTCTCTCTCTCAGTCTGTCTTTCTCTCTCTCTGTCTCTCTCTCACTCTCACTCGCTCTCTGTCTCTCTCTCTCTGCCTGTCTCTCTCTCTGTCCCTCTCCCTCTCTGTCTCTGTCTCCCATTCTCTCGCTGTCTCTCTCTCACTCCCTCTCTGTCTCTCTCTCTGTCTCTCTCTCTCAGTCTGTCTTTCTCTCTGTCTCTCTCTCTCTCCTTCTCTCTCTCTCTCCCTCACTCTGTCTCTCCGTCTGTTAATCTCTCACTCTCTTGGTCTCTCTCACTCTGTATCTAACTCTGTCTCTCGCTCTGTCTCTCTCTCTCACTCTGTCTCTCTCCCTGTCTCTCTCTTTCTGTCTCTCGCTCTGTCTCTCACTCTCTCTCAATCTCTGTCGCTATCTCTCTCTCACTGTCTATAACTCTGTTTCTTTCTCTCTCACTCTGTCTCGCTGTCACTCTCTGACTCTCTCTCTCACTCACTCTCTCCCTGCCTCTGTCTCTCTGTCTCTATCTCTGTCCCCCTCTCTCTCTGTCTCTCTCTCGCTCTCTCTCCCTCTCACTCTCTCTCTGTCTCACTCTCTGTCTCTGTCTCTCTCTCTCTGTTTCTCTCTCTCTGTCTCTCTCTCTCTGTCTCTCTCTCTCATGCTCTGTCTCCCTCTCTCACTGATTCTCTCTCTCTCTCTCTCTGTCTCTCTTTCTCTCTTCCTCTGTCTCTCACTAGCTCTCTCTCTCTGTCTCTGTCTCTCGCGCTCTCTGTCTCTCTTTCTGTCTTTGTCTCTCTCTCTCTGCTTCTCTGTCAAGCCCTGCCTCTCTGTCTCTGTCCTTCATGCTGTCTCTCACTCTGTCTCTGTCTCTCTCTCTTGTCTCTCTCTCGGTCTCTGTCTCTCTCTCTCTCTCTCTCACTCTGTCTCTCTCTCTTCCTCCCTCTATCTGTCACTTTCTCTCTGTCACTCTCTCTCTCATTCTCTCTCTGTCTCTCTCTCTCTCTCTGACTCTCTCCCTCTCCCTCTCACTCTCTATCTCTCACTCTCTCTGTCTCTCTCTCTCTCTGTCTTTCCATCTCTTTCTCGCTGTCTCTCTCTCTCTCTGTGTCTGTCTCTCACTCTCAGTCTCTGTCTCTCTCCCTTACTCTCTCTATCTGTCTCTCTTTGTCCTTCGCACTCTATTTCCCTCTGTGTCTCTCTCTCTCTCTCTCTCTCTCTGTGTTTCCCCCATCTCTCTCTCTGTTTCTCGCTGTCTCGGTCTCTGTCTCCCTGTCACTCTCTCTCTCACCTTGTCTCTGTCTCTCTGTCTCTCTCCCTCTCTGTCTCTCTGTCTGTCTGTCTGTCTCTCTCTCTCTCCCACTGCCTCTCTGTCTCTCTCTTTCTCTCTCCCTCTGTCTTCCTCTCTCTCTGTCTCACTGTCTCCCTCTCTGACACTCTCTCTCTCCATCTGTCTCTCTTTCTGTCTCTCTCTCTCTATCTC